>NW_015229295.1:0-790 GCF_001447785.1 Gekko japonicus | reverse complement strand
CTAACCACTACACTACACCAAACTGGAGGAAGAGGAGAGCTCCACAAATCCCAGAGTTGATGTCCTCTTATATGTTCAACCATGCCAACGGAGACATGAATTGTGTTCACAGCTTCTTTTTGGCGAACTTGTCTGGCCATGTAGAATACAACACCACTTGACTCGTTGTCTCCCGAGTTTATGAAACAAAAACAGAACGTGTCTGCTCTGGAGGTTGGTCTTATTCTGTGATCTGAAGTTCTGATGTCAAATTACAAGCGCCTCGCTTGGTGACATGAAGCGTTCAAAGTTAACTGAGCAGTACCTAAGTCAGGGCGAAGGGGCTGCGGGGGAGGAAGGTTGTGTTGGCGTGAAGGGACGGAGTTGCTCGTGTCCGATGGGAACACTGCAGATTAAGGGTGAAAATGTGCTGCACGGAGGGGGAGAGCAGGACTAAGAAGAAGCCGAAGGAGTTTTGAGACACGACAGTTTGCCGTATGTCACTTCCTACTTCACTTAGAGGTTTCCAATCCAGCAACAGCTATTCAGGACATGACTTAGTCCCATCGAAAATAATGGGACTTCAAGTAAGAACACTTCCAAAATTCCCCCTTGGACGTTGGACTTCTGAATTAGCTGGTCTTGTTTTTTAAAAGAGAAACAGATGGGTTACGAAGCCTCCGTTGCTCTGTTTTGTATTCTTTCACATCTTTCCCCCGCCCCCCAACCCACCGTCTACATTATCAAAATCCTCACCTGGATGGCTCAGGCTAGCCTAATAGCATCAGATCTTGGAAGCAAAGCAGGGTTG
>NW_015229294.1:0-790 GCF_001447785.1 Gekko japonicus | reverse complement strand
GTCCGAATAGACAATACTGACTTCCATAAGCCAAGGGCTGGATTCAGTATAAGGCTACGTCATGGGTTCACCTGGGAAGCATCAGCTGCAAACGTCCTTTCTAAATCATCACAATGATATTAAATGACATTTAAAGAGTCGGACTTATGCAAGCCAGTCTTTATGATCTGTCACCTTTGGATATAATGGGCGACGCTTCCTTACCGAGGAAGGAAGAACAAATGGAACGTTCCTCAGTCAATTGCTTATAGTATGCAGGAAATGTCATTATTTGCATTGCGCAGCCCGTAATTAGTTTCACCTCAGTTCTTTTGAAATGCTATCAGAATGGCAGCAATCCAAGTTGAATGTAGTATGTAAATTAATTAAGGGACGTTTGTTATTATATTTTGTAACTGACTCAAGTGGAGCCGTTAGCTCCCGTAGGCACGGCTGTGGAGAACAGCTGGTCATCTTTTCACCTTAAGAAGAAAATTGGTGTTTGATAATGAAATCTTGATCACCTACCATCTGCCTGTTAATGATCAGCAGACCCAGCATCATTTGTTAGCCTGGTACCTGAAGAGCACGTTGGTCAGCTCTGTCCTGTAGCTGTTTATTCAGAAAGGAAGAGCCACCAGGTTCCGTGGTGCCTCAAACCACGTACGCCCATTGCAGGATCGTGGTCTTTGACAACTTTTGTGAAGTTTAGCAAGCCTAACTCCTCCACTGGGTTTTGGACTCTAACCTCAGGTCCTCTTTCGGATCAATACCCACTGGATTTAATTTCCTTTGCATTATTTTGTATGGG
>NW_015229293.1:0-790 GCF_001447785.1 Gekko japonicus | reverse complement strand
GTGTGTGTGTAGATGAGAGAGATCTAAGAATCCTAAATTCAGAAATATATTTATCTGTCTTCCAATAGAATTTACTTGCACCGAACATTGTTGTGAACTGTTAGTGCTGGTCTAGTTGCATTTTACTAGGCTCATACTAGTGGCCCAGAAGGTAATGCACATCAGCATTAAAATATGTATCCAGTTAACTAATATGAGCATTGTAATGCAGATGGAGGTGGACATCCAGATATATCTGTATTTTGCACACCCATAAACCTGTTTTGGCATGAGGGAATCTTTATGAGGGGGAAAAAACCCAACAATTACATGACAGTATAAGCCACAGTAATAGGGAAAGTTCAAGTGGAAAGCAGAATCAATATGTCATATTAACATTACTTCTCTATTTAAAAACTTCTTCATTTTTATTCATTTCAGTGAGAGATCTATGACCTCTTTATATTTTCATAACATGCACAGAGCGTTAAGAGAGCCAGAACTGAGGAAAGGAGGGCTACTTCATTCTGTGCACTCTATTATATTATTCAAGCCTCTCAGCCCAAATCCAATATGTCTCTTGGCTGTGTCTTAATGCCTCACATCTGTGGCAATAAATATCAAATGCATGAAGAGAAATAGTGAAGGAAACGCCATTGTGGTAATGAGATTACTCTGGAAATAAAGTACTGGATTACTAAAATCTAATTTGGAAGTGATAAAGTACATGTGATTGCCAAGTCATTATTTCTGCAGCGTCCTTTTTTTGTATGGGGGGGGAAAGAAAGGGCCCCCAGACATTACACCACGT
>NW_015229292.1:0-790 GCF_001447785.1 Gekko japonicus | reverse complement strand
TTAACCACTACACCAAACTGGCTGTGTGCTAGTCATGCAATGCCTCTGCTATGCTCCTGAGCAATTCCATAAGATTCTAAGGACCTGTTGCATTAAGTGACTATTTTTACATTTGCTGACGTGCCAGGCTTGACAGAAACAGAAAACACACCGTCTGTAAACAGGTGATATATATGAAGCTCTAGGGACACAGGGCAGCCAGAAACCTTGTCACACACTGGCAAGAACATGCATTTTTAAGCATGCACTTCTCATTATGCACCTGAGTAATCCCATTACAGCAGAGTGAGGTAGGTGAGCGACTTGCGCACCATCATGACGCATTTTCTGAAAGAGGGTACATAAATATATAGCATCCATCGCTAAAAAGGCTGGCTATTCCATTAATCACTCGGGAAGATTATAATCTTTTAATTAAGCATAATTGTTTCTTTTTTTAAAAAAAAAAGAATGTTGTTTACATAATGGTTTCAGGGTATTATTTTGAAATGGGGAAATTGAAATGGATGCGTCCGTAGCTCACCCCCCCTCCGCCGCCCCGAGCCGGTGAGGTCATCCAATCTAAGACCCATGGAATGTTGCTGGGGTCTGCTGTGATTTGCTACTTCATCAAAGTCATAACTGCCCCTTTTATTCCCCCCCCTTTACAAAAAATGCATCATTTCAACATGGAATGTACTTTTGCTAAAAATGCCACATTTCTAGAACTCAATCAGGCTTGATGTTCTGAACATCACAAACAAAAAATTAAAAATAAAACTGGGGGGGGGGGTATGGAGAAGAAGAGATT
>NW_015229291.1:0-790 GCF_001447785.1 Gekko japonicus | reverse complement strand
CACCAAAGTGAATCACCATCGATTCTAGACCTTTCAGACTCAGCAAGATGTGTTTCACATAATCTACATCCGTAAGTAACCTCACTTTAGCATGCTGCACACATGGAAGTTTTCAGATATAATTTAAAAGGCAGCCTTACACAGAGTGCATTACAATAATCCAGCCTGGACATGATCAGAACATGGATAAATGTGGCCAAATCTTGTTGCTCAAAAATTACTGGCCTGCAGTCCAGCCCTAAATTGGCCAAAGACACATCATACCACAAGGAGACCAGCACAAATCTAAAAGCATGACAAAGTTTCAGAGCTAGGCTTGGAACCTACAAACCAACAGCAGTAAGCTCTGGCGGTCTGGGATGCTCCCTGCCCTCCCCTCCCTCAGGAGCCCTTTTCAAGGGGCGGGAAACAAGGTCACCCTTCCTGCCTCTTGACTGAGTGGGCCTCTGCTCACTCAAGGAGGGACTGTGCCCCTTTCCCCTTCCTCACTAAAGCTGCCCAACCCACAAGAAATGGTAGTACACACAAGTCCATCCCTCAACCCCAGAAATACTTTCCTGGGATTGGAAATTACTCATGTGTACTAATAGGCTTATGGGCTGGGCAGCTGCGGCAAAGGGCAGGCAGGAAGGTGGGGAAGATGCCACGATCCTTGCACCAGTGGATCACAGGATCCAACCCCTAATCTTTAAAGAAAGTACAGTCCTATCCAGTCTATGCTGACTCTTCATCCCTAGATCAGTCATGGAGAACAAGAGCACCCCAGCTTACTGAATTTCAATTCAGTGTC
>NW_015229290.1:0-790 GCF_001447785.1 Gekko japonicus | reverse complement strand
TTTTTTGCTAAGATTTGTTTATTTGTAATGAGAAAAGTAAGTCAGAGTTTCAATCTGAATAGTATTTTTGGAGGGGATGACCGCTTCTTGAAGGTCCTTTTGGCGGACAAATGTAATTTTTTAAGTGATGTAGCACAGCTTCCACATATTGAGATTAAGGAAAATGATATTTTATAACATTATATTGACTTAGTTAATTTAGATAATTGTTTTTTGATATTTTAATTGCACTTTTCTTAATAAACTCAAAGCAATTTACGCTAAACGGTAAAATCTCCAGACAAAATACTCAAGACAATTATACATAAAAAACTAATCAGCCATTATGTTGGCAGTAAAGCGAAAAACAAAGCAAAGCCTCTTAATGCTATATGAGAAGTTACTCAGTTACTGAGAATTTACTCAGTTACTTCATGTTTTATGAGAAGTTACTCAGTTGAGCATCTGAGAAGGCCTTTGAGTCAGAATGCCCAGTATTTTGAGTTATGGTTATGAGATGGGCACCTGTGGAACTTCAGACGGAGAGAATTTCAGAGGGATGGTTTTATAACAGACCCCCACAAACACACACATTTGCTTGTCCTCATATAAAATACTTTGTTCAAGTACACGGGCTACAGTCCACGGAGCTGCCAGTGTAGTTTTGGTTTTGTGTTTTTGATGTACAGTAAATGTTGTGATTGAGAACAAGAGGTAAGCACTGGAAGTTCCCCTGGGTCAAAACTGAATTCAGTGGGTTAGGATGGCTTCTGACTGGCAGATGGAAATCTGATTGGCTGTGCAGATTAAA
>NW_015229289.1:0-790 GCF_001447785.1 Gekko japonicus | reverse complement strand
TTCCCTGACTGTGCCCAGGGTCATTTTGGCAACCCCACACTCATCTTACATTTTTAAAATATTTTTTGGGAGGAAAGTGGAGAAATAAAACTTCTGAGAGCAGAAGCTACTGCTTCAGCCATCAAGACTCACGTGTAAACTTTTCAGCATAATACATGGCCTTTGTTTTTTGGCTCTAAATTACCAGCCCCATTAAAACAAGGAATTAGATTTTCAGGAAAATAGCTTTAAAAGCTGATTCTAGTCTTTTAAAAATAGATATATTGTTACAGCTGCACGTTATGAAATCAGAATAGCGTTCCACAGTGGAGAAGTCAGAGACATAGACAGCAATTATGAAAATAGCAGACCGAATCTAATGTGGTAACTTGTCCACGTTCGTGACAAATTATTTACTGCCTGGCGGGAAACCAATTTCCCTCAATGTCACTGAAATGAATCTCTCTGTTGATCAAGCTTGAAGGTGGAAACCATTTATTCCATATTTGGGAAGTGCAAACGTCAGAGCAGTATGTTATCCGGTATACCAAAATTAACATCTTGCAACAATGCCGTAGAACAAGTATTTCTCCTGTACCCTAAATATGAAGACGCCATGTTCCTAACTACATTAGAGAAGAAGTATTGAGAATTATTTCCATGAGGAATGAAATGTAGTTAATATTTCCTCTGCTTCCCATTTCCTCCAGCCAATTATTTTAATAACATTACTTTTAATAGTTGACTTTTATAGAGGGATTATTGCCAAAGCTGAGACTCTCCAGCTGAACAAGACCAGCTAAGTTGACTG
>NW_015229288.1:0-790 GCF_001447785.1 Gekko japonicus | reverse complement strand
CATCAAGTCACTTCAAGGATCTATTAGTAATGCTTCGGTTCATAAATGAGCTGCAAGTATGCTCACACTCAATTGAGTGAACATACAATTCTTTCCTTTCTGACACGGTCCATTTAAACACGGTAGGTTTCAATAAATAATTACAGAGAAACCAATAATAAAAACTACTCTATACAGAAATTGCCTATATGGGACTGTGAAAAGTCATTGTTTTAAAAGCAGTACCCTAGAAAACAAACCATTTTCTAAGTATAAATTTGACGGCATTTGCTGCCACTCAGTCACTTTAATTGGCATTAGCTCTTTCTGTGCTTGCGTTATCAGTGCCGTGAAATTCCTTTATATTCAGCAACCAGACCACAGCACATTGAGCCAGAAAGGTAAGGGATCAAAAAACAAAACAAAACCCACAGTTCTGTGCAAATAATCTTGGGCAGTCCAGTCGACAGTGAGAAGCCCAGTGAGTCATAATACTCGTTCGTGTTAATGACACCTTGCTTCCTGTTGAAGCAGCAGATTCATCCAGACCTTGATGTAGGAATGGACTCACAAGCTCTCCCTGTTCCTCCAGGTTGGTCTACGAGAGGTCAGACAACCCCATGGCCATCCCAAGTCTGTCCTTGGCCTCACCGCCCTTTCCCCTCACTTACCAGGGGTGCCCGAAACAAACTGAGTAATCCCCATGACCCCCATTGGCTCTGAGAGTATATTCCGCTAAACCAAGTTGCACATCTAGCACTCTGTATGCTGTGGCCATGCCACAATTTTGAGCTATCATGCTCCAGGGATG
>NW_015229287.1:0-790 GCF_001447785.1 Gekko japonicus | reverse complement strand
GTTCATTCCTTCCTTATAAGAAGGTCATGGAACTAAGAGGTAGACCCATGAGACTTTTCACACATGCAAGCCCTGGTTTTTTCCTTCACGTGTAATGTGTTGCCACAGCTGTATGATGAATTGCTGGTGCCATCTGGATAGTGCCAAGAAAAAGCTGCAGTGGTTTCTGTGATTGTGGCACTGAACAGAAATTCAGCGGTTCTCACAGAAAGGACTGTAAGCTGTCTCTATATACCATCGAGTTCCCATAAGATGTTTCTGTACAAACAGCAGATTTGCATACAGGAAGTAGGTCCAAGAGTGGATAAGCAATTTCTCAGGAGGCAACAATAGCACTTGCCAGAACTTGTTCTCAGAACCACAGCTCCCAGGACCAGGAACAGAGCTCAATCCTCTGATCCACCTAACTCCGCACAGCTCTACTCAGGAAATTGCCAGTCTTCTCAAGGTTCATGCACCTATGGAGTATGAAAGTTAAAATCTATCATAATTGCCCTCAGAAATCTTTTTTCCCATTAGCAATTCCCTCATGGCAACATAAAGAAAATCGAAACCCTCCCTCTGCATCTTTAGCTATAACCTAGTTATGCATATTTAATAAGAGGAGAAACTTACTGTACTACAAAAATATGGGTGTCCATGGAAACTGCAGGCCTTAGCATTTTCCCTTCAAAATTACATTATTTTTGAGACTTAGTTCCCTCTTCCCTTTCTTCCTCTCCATTACAGGTTGGTTGCTGCATGTTAAGTCAGAAACTAGAGAGATCTGTGGTAAATTTGTATATTCCAA
>NW_015229286.1:0-790 GCF_001447785.1 Gekko japonicus | reverse complement strand
AGTAGCCACTGATAGAGCTATCCTTCATGAATCTGTCTGATCTGTCTAAACTGTTTATTCCTATGGCCAGCACCAGATCCTCTGGCAGCAAACTCCACATTTTGATCATTCTCTATGTTAAGAAGAATTTCCATTTGTCCATCCTGAATCTACTGTCCATCAACTTCATTGGATGTCCTCGAGTTCTAGTATTTTGTATTCACATCTTTTTAAAATGTAATATAATTTTTCTGCCACCAAACAATAATATTTCCATCTAATGCCAAAAGAAGGCATGATATTGTAGACACGTAACTACTGTCCATCTACCACATTTGTATTCTGTCCTTTCTCTAAGGAGCTCAGCTTTAGCCTCTCAATGACCCCCCAAAAGGCTAGGCTAAGAGACATTGGATTGGACCAGCTGTTCACCGCACAAGCTTCATGGTGAGTGGGGATTTGAACTTTGGTCTCCTAGGATGTAGTGTGATATGGTAATTAATATACCACCTTCATCATTATCTCCCCGAATCTGCCCCCCACCTTCTACAGCCATGCTTGGCTCTCTGTTTGATTGTATTGGAACCACATGCATGTGTCTGGTGATGTGTAACTCTTACCTGTGAGACATTTCACTGATCAAAATTATACCCAACTGCTTTGTTCTGCACACAGGAAAATACACTGTGTTCCAGTATCTTTTGCTTCTGGGCCAATCAAATCCAGAGCCCCTCAGAGGAATAGAAAGGTAAAAACAGAAGCTGGTAAAATACATTAAATACATTATGCATGTAGCCTGTGCTACATCTTT
>NW_015229285.1:0-790 GCF_001447785.1 Gekko japonicus | reverse complement strand
ATTTTGTGGCAGCCACTTTGTAGCTGCGCCCACTGTGGCGTGTCAGAACTCCAAATGTGCCCACAGACTCAAAAAGGTCTGTGGACCCCTGGTGTAGTGCAAATCTTGCCTGTCTTGAAAACACTCATTCAAGCTACCAAACAACCCATACATTGTTTCCATAGGTATATTAAGTCCGTTACTATGTATCACACAGTTGAACATAACAGTAGACAAAAAAATTACAGTTGTGCATGCATTGATTTTGTATCTATCATTCTTGTTACATACACATCATAAAATGCAGGGCTATGAAGTAAGTAAGGGCATTAAGCTCCTAAATTAATTAGATATGGATGGTGCACCAAATACCTTTTGCCACAGTAGGCAGATTTTTCAGCATGAGGGACATGGGTTGGGTGCTGGTTCTTCTGGCTTCTGGGCTGGGAAGAACCAGCATCCAGTTTAGGAGCCCTTGAAAGCAAGCAGATCCAACTGTGGCATTCTCTGTGGCTTTGCTGCTCCAAATGGCCTTAACTTGTTTCACCATTTTGGGGGAACATTGGTCTGGTAGCTGCTGCTGGCATTAGGGAGGTCAGCACTCTTCAAAGGCAGATATAACAAATGAAATAATAATTGTAAAGCAGCATTCAGATCTGGCATTCAGATTTGGCAGCGCCAGACCATGGTTTACCCACCTCAGTTCTATATATGGTATCAACTGCTGCTGGTGTTAACTGACATGGGGAAGTATCGCATTTTCACCTGTTAAAAATGTGCTCTGGGAGTTCAGCAGCTGTAATGTGCCCAT
>NW_015229284.1:0-790 GCF_001447785.1 Gekko japonicus | reverse complement strand
TTGTTTTCATGACTCCCTTTTTGTGCACTTTTCAGAGTTATCTGGCTAGGCACTGATGGAAACAGAACACTGGGCTCACAGGCCCCTTTGTCTGATCCAGCAGGGCTCTTTCGATCCACGGCACCACCCTGCCACGTTTTGTTCTCTTCGTCCTTCTGAACTCCCTGTTCTAGACTCCACCTCCCACACTGCAGGTGCGATATAAAACAGATCACTCTCTTTGGACAGCGCTGTGTAAATCCCCAATGCCAGACCTTCCAGGGAGGGAAGGGAATGCAGGTTGTTTGGTATTGGCTTACAGGGAGTTGCTGGCTTTAATTATGGGATGCCGCTTTCGTTACCACCAGGCTTAATTGCATTAACAGTAAAAGGCTCGAACACTCAGACTCATGTGTGGCCGCTTACAAGAAGCAGCGCAGTGTCCTCTGGTGAAGGGGAAATCCCCTGGCTATACACGCTGCAGCAGAGCTGGGCTTTTCCTGTGTGTGAGAGAGAACCGTGTCCCTCAAAGAGAGAACACAGTGTGCTGACAGGCTGCTTGGGGTGGGGCTTCATAGCCAGACACACACACACAAACACACAGCAGTAAAGCTGGTTTGGCAGTTATCGCTTGTGGGTCTGGCCAAGTGACTTTTGACACAGATGTAGGGTCTGTTTAACTCTTTTGATGCTCAGGCACATTCCTTTATCCAATTTGTTTCTTAACTTCCCACCAGGAAACAGTAACTCAGGTTTTGTTAGATAGTTTGCAACCCAGAACAGCCCTGACCTGGATAGCTCAGGCTAGTCT
>NW_015229283.1:0-790 GCF_001447785.1 Gekko japonicus | reverse complement strand
GGGACTCTGAGATGCTAGAAGAAGGACAGGGCCCATTCTGACTGCTCATGCCATCAAAAGACAGCTGCAGGCAGGCACACAGGAGGAGGCTTGTGGGTGTTGAAGGCAGCAGGGAAGCCGCAGAAGGAAGGAAAGGGCAACGCTAGGTGTCTGAGAGTGTGTGCCGAACCAGCCACATATGGTGCAGCCCACAAAGCAGCCCTCAGAGGCCTCAGAATGGGCCAAGGTGGTGGTGGGGCTGGGAGAAAGTCCTGAGGAATGGCGGGACAGAAGGTTCCAGACTGGAGGCTCTAGGGGGCAACAGAGAGGTGGCTCCAACCCTGGTGGGCCTGCAGATGGACAGAGGAGTAGCCAAGGAAGAGCTGATGCCAGGTGAGAGGCAATAGAAGAAAGAAGGGCCTCCAAGCCATGGCACAGAGGAGGCATACCAGGGAAGAGGCCTGCAGCTTGGAGGAAGCCCTGGGACAAACAGCTCTACCAGCACAGCTGGGCAACTCTGGGACATAGAAGGCACAGAGGTATGAGGGGAGCACTAGAGGTGAGTTGCACAGGGAACAGGATTGACAACTGCTTAGCAACACCCTGCAGGCCAAGATGGAGCCCCAGGGTCAAGGAACCAGGGCCCTAGGCTGAGCCCACGGGCTTCTGTGACAGTTATCTTTATATAATGGAGTTGTACATAATGGAGTAAAATATGTGTATGTGTTTGAATGCCACAATCAAAACCAAAAAGGTAAAAAACCCCAAACCAGTAACAAAAATGAGGCCCACTATTTCAACCCATAGCATT
>NW_015229282.1:0-790 GCF_001447785.1 Gekko japonicus | reverse complement strand
GTCATTGAATCCTAACCATTGGAGTCTATACTTAATGATCATGGCCTCATATCTGTATCTATGAGACAGTCTGCTGTAGACACACAAAGAACACAATGGCTTCAAGACTCCATAGGCCTTTCCCTGAAGACCTATCCTTTGATACAGTTCAGAGAGGCAAATTCTTTCATAATACGATGTGTATGTTAAAACTAAAATAAAACCAAGTAGCCCACCAGCAGCCTGGCTAGGAAATAGTCCCACAGGTTGCTCTAGTGCTGGCCCAGAAGCAGGTATAGTAGCTTGTGCCAAAAGTATGTGCCAACTCATTTTCCAACTGCTAGAAATTTTCATTCCAGGGCTCACATGTGTATGCAGCCACTGCCAAACTCCTCCGAGCAGGACTTGCTAACAGAGGAAGAAGAAACCAAAAAAAGAGGCTGCCTGCATCCCACGTTGCACTAAAATCCTCCAGGGGTGGCCAGATCAATGACATCATGCTTGGTTATTAATGGATCTGTATTGGTTTGTTTCAGCACTTTGGTGCCACCAGACATCTATTTCAGCACACGGCACTGAGTGGGGTTGAAATAACAGGCCTTGTGGCTGGAGAAAAATAATTCCGTGCCTATGCAGAACACAAACTGCTGAAAAGCAGTGGGGTCTCTTGATACCATCTTCTTTAACAACCAGTTGAGTAATTAATTACAGCAAGGAGGCAGAACTGAAAACTCAGTTTGGCCATATTTATTTTTATTTATTTATATATACTTTACCCTGGTGTTTTCTTGGCATATAGTAATAATTTTTT
>NW_015229281.1:0-790 GCF_001447785.1 Gekko japonicus | reverse complement strand
TGTGTGTGTGTGTATACATAATATATATACACATACATTCAAAAGGTTTATTTATTTAGGGGACAACATAGACACCCTCCCCAGGGAAACAGAAAATGCATATTATGGCACTAACATTTATGACTTCCTCCCCAGAAGATTATGAAGTGTGTAATAGTTTGATATTCCACTGCACGACTTTTTCACTTTTGATAACATATAAATGGCAGTGTATGTCTCAGGACGGCATGCAAATCTGGTCCCTCAATGCTGCCTACTCTGGTAGCAGATCTCTGAGGTCTCCGGCAGAGAGAGGTCTTCACTTCTGCATGCAGAGCTCTGCCACTGAGTCTCCCCAAAGCTGGACGCTGCAGCTTGAACCTGTGACCTTTCGCATGCACTGCAAGTGCATGTGAGCTATGTTATTTCCCCACTGGACAACCCTTGTTTATCAACAGCTGCATTAACTTGGAAAGTGAGGCCGATTTCCAGGAAATCTGCTTCTCAGAGAGGCCTGCATAAGAATTCGACAATAAAGTCTGTTAGCTTTCGCATGGCTACAGTATCCCGATTGTTGTCATAACTGTAGAAACCTGAGCATTTTCCCAATGTCGAGCTAACTTTAATTATTAACAAATGAGCTAAAAGATTCTCTGCGAGTATAAACTTCCACATCTTCCCTACCGCCATGCAACAAGATTAATATGGAACATATGCTTGTGAACTTTTAAATCCGTTCTGCTGCTTTCAAGGCTGGAGGTGAACACACACACACCCGCCACACACAGATATATCTGTGGCCTCTACACTC
>NW_015229280.1:0-790 GCF_001447785.1 Gekko japonicus | reverse complement strand
AACCAAGAATCAGAATGTTTTATTGATTATGTTACTAACGGTAGCACGATATCAGCAGTGCACTTACATAGCTTATGGGATTTAATGAACCTGAGAGCTAAATTGTACGTTGCTGACTCTGCTATATCCATATACCCTGAGGGATATGAAATACCGTTTATAAAAGCAGGCTATTTGGAAAAGAGATTTTAAACACAGGAACAGAGGAGTCTTACAGTGCAATCTTACATAGACTCCATTTTGTATAGGACTGCACTGTGATTTACTTTACACATTGTAATTGTACGAAGCAGCCCAATTAAATGTCTGCTTAGAGTTAAATATTTGCAGTGTGTTCAGGTTTGGTCTGTGTGGATTCTGGAGGCAGGAATGGTGAATGCATTGTTCATTTCCTTAGGGTTCCAGCACATGTTGTTTGGTCTGCTAATTAAAGATCTCAGTGGCAGCAGACATGTCTAACTGTCAGAGAATAAGGCGTTCTGAATTGCTGTTACCAGACACTTGTAACTAAGGGTGGGGTTTTATACTGATTTTGGAGACTCACCTTTGTTTGGGCCCAGTACCAGCTAGAGTGAATTTCCAGGGGCACAGTCTGCTACAGCTGAAATGATGCAAGTGTCTTATGGCACCTGAAAGACATAACACATTTATTGTACTGTAAGATTTTGTCAACCAGTGCAGCCCACTGTGTCAACCAAATGTAACACTTCATACATCAAATAAAATAGGCTTCAGTTTATGAAAGCTATGATAAATTTGGTAGTCCTTAACAATGCCATAAGATTCTTTG
>NW_015229279.1:0-790 GCF_001447785.1 Gekko japonicus | reverse complement strand
AAAAAAATAAATATTGCATACACCAAAAGAAAATAATGAATCTTACCAAAATTGTACTTGCAGAAAATACACAAAATGAGAAACAAATTAAAATAATAATTTCAGAGGAGCATGTGAGAGAAAAATCTCCACTCGCTCATAGTGCCCCTTTCCTTGTTTTCTTTTTAAGGGCCAGAGTACACATCATCCCGGAGGTCCATGATTAGAACTCCAGATGTGTGATTTGGCCGTTTAAAAAAGAAAAGCTATCAGGAGATCAGTACGGATTGGAGCAGAGGAGGACTTTAACGCTTCTCTCCCTCGCACTAGTTCCCCATTTGAATGCCACTGGAGTGCATGAAGTCCTTGTAAATAAAAAGATGGCCAATGGCCTTGTTTTGATTCAGGTCAGCCTGCCCCTGTAGCTGCTTCCTTTCTGGGGTTCCAATCCTGGAACTCCAGGGTCGTGTATCATGTGGTCCCATGACTTTGGAAACTAATGGAGTCGAGTTGCTGACAGAAGAACATTTTCCATGTGTACGACATGCAGACATGAAATTTCTACTCACAACCTGTTGCACATTGAAGAGGCACAGGCCCAAGCATTCTTTCCCCATCCCCTGCCTACATTCAATCACCAACTCATGAACACAGTGCCTCCACTTGGAGAAAGTGTACACATCTATACTTCCTTCCTGTGATGAAAGACTAGCAGTGTTTGTGATCACTGGGACAGAGCCTATAGGCATACTTTTCATGCATAGATGCCCTGTTCATGAGTCTGATTGCTTATAGGTGGGGAGTAGGTCCA
>NW_015229278.1:0-790 GCF_001447785.1 Gekko japonicus | reverse complement strand
AGAAGAGATTGGATTTAAATGGGATAGATCACAGGTTCAGGAAGGGTTAAATTATGATTTTTTAAAAAATGAAGGGAAACTGAAAGACAAAAAAAGAGAAAGCTTATACATTTTGCCAGCAGGTAGCTGATGGCTTGCGTGGAGGAAGATGAGGCCTGACCACCCCATTTCTGGTGTAATTACCACCACTGCAGAGTGTCTCAGCAACATACCAGTTCATTAGGAAATCCACTGGAAACAACGGAGCGCTTCATAAACAAAGCAATTAAGCAAAGCTTGCCAAGGACTCCTTCAGGGACCGCCTTTCCTGCCCCCTGCCTGTTCGCTTACTCCTTCAATCATAGGCATACCCAAGAACCCATCCTGCAAATCCCTGGTCTGGCCTTTTATTAGGCCCTACCCAGTTTTGTTTTGCGCTCAAGCTAGGTGCATGAGGAGCCACAAATTCAGGAGTCCGCATTCGCAGCCAGAGTCATTAAATCTGAGCAAAAGGCAAAGCTGCCTCCCTTTGCTGGAGGTGGATGACAATACGGGACAAGCCCCATGCTGACTCCAAGGAACCCGAGGGCAGGATGGCTGAGAGTCCTGGGGCCACGCAGGGTGCCTGAAACGGCCAGATGGTAGCATCGTAACTGCAAAACACCTCCACGCAAACAGCCTGATAGGTCTCAATATCAACTGATTCAATTTAATTTTAACGACGCTGAACATTAAGTGCTGAGTGGCAAAACTGCCCTCGGGCTAGGAAGAGTTAACGTCCACCTTGCCAGCGAGGAAAAGAACACGGCCA
>NW_015229277.1:0-790 GCF_001447785.1 Gekko japonicus | reverse complement strand
AACATTCCCTGATGAGCCCTCCAAACTGATCACCGGTTGTATAATCGTGCCAATTCGTATCTGTTGAACAAAGACTTTGTTATTCAGCTAGGCCCCCTTCGCTCTGCGCTGGAAACCTTCCTCCTTTATGTCTTTTTTTAAAAAGCAGCAGCAGCACACAGCCATCCCCGAAATCTTCAGCTGTCATTCGGTGCCATCACGAGTCAAGGTTCTTGGAACAATCCGGCTGCGTGGTTAAATTCCGGCTGTGCTATAATCGCTCGCTTGCTGCCATCTCCAGCAAGACTCCTCCAGAGCCTCCTTTTTTTGCGGTAGCCTCGAAACGCCGCAATTTCAATCACGGCGGCCTGTTCTTACGCAGACCCTTGACTAGTGAGGGCTTATTTAACGCCATCTCCCACGCCTGAACTGTAGAGGAGGGGAGGGCACTTGCATATCCACACACCACAAGCCGTGGGAGTGGGATCGATATCTCGAAACCTGGACTAAGTTTCACAGCAATGCTCACTGGAGCGCAAGAGACGCCTGTGTTTAAGCATTGAACAACGGGGGTCCCCAACGTGGCGCCCATGGGCGCTATGGGACCTGCTGACACCTTTTCTGATAACCACCAAGTGTTTTTAGAAAGTGTTTTCAGAAAGTGGGGCTCTTATTCAGTAGGGCTTCTGACCGTCCACTGGACATCCAATCGGCCGGGCAGATTAGAATAATGCTGTTTCAAAGATAGCAGCCGCTGCGGGGTCGGCTTTGTCCTCTCTTGCGCCTCTTTCCCAGTGTATTTTTAAAAAAC
>NW_015229276.1:0-790 GCF_001447785.1 Gekko japonicus | reverse complement strand
ATGAGCTTTCGCGTGCAAGGCACACTTTTCCCAAACACACTGGAACCTTACCTGCCATTCCAGTGATTTTGATGTGTCACGTATGCAATGAAATGCTGGCAGGGTTATCTCTCAACTAATTAACCCCTATCAGAACTGCAAAGTCCTTAAACATATTTCATAGACTTCCTCTTTTCCCTCGCCTTAAGTATTAACAAATAAAATGAAATAAAGCACTCCGTGGAATGAAAGTATATCAAAGGCAGTACAAATAGGTAACAAGAAGCCAAGAGGCAAACACACGAACACATCCCATTGACGTAATTTCTGTATGATCCTTAGCTCCTTCATTTCTGGTTCTATTCACACAGAACACTGTTTCTATGAAGATGTTACTTAATACTCTAAGGCTGAGACCACATCCACACTTAATATAACTGCTGTTAACTTGGTGGAATTTATTTCTCAATGAGCACACATTAGATTGAGTGCTTACTGCCTATTAGTGTTCGGGGAAGATCCCCAGTACTAGCAAATGGTAGCATTTTATGTACGGAACAGACATAAAGCACGGAATGCCGTACAACATTTAAATTCTACTAAGGAGCATTATGACTCTAACTCATTTTAAGAGAAAATCCATGGTCCAGTGTCTGGTGCTTTATTGAGTGTGGGACAAAGCTACTCCGATGAACTAGCACTAGGGACAGGCAGGCTCTTCATCAGACTACAGTGCAGTCCTTCCCCTGCTCCTTACTATGGCTACATTCAGATATCACAACTGGCCTCAACCCGTTTGTGGGCCGTGAAC
>NW_015229275.1:0-790 GCF_001447785.1 Gekko japonicus | reverse complement strand
AGCTGCCAAGATCTGACAAGGTTAGGCTATACTATACCTTTCCACATCCCAATTTAGAATTGCACTGTAAAAAGCCCAGAAGACAACACACAACTGGCCCAGAGAGACCCCTTTACAAGAGCATAATTAACAGGGGGTCAGAGATTTCCATAAATTACCCTCTCACAGTTCAAACCTCCATTTTGCCACTGCACTGTCCTTGTGGGTCCAATGACTCTCAGGATCAAAAGTTTCAGGGAGCTCAGAGTACTAAAGGGGGAACCAAGTGTTGAAACATGGCAAAATTATATTGTGGAGTCCCCTTTAAACAGAAGTACGTCATGAAGCACAGAGACTTCTTGCATGAATGGCTGTTTCTTGCTACCTGCTGTGGTGCTCCTATGACTAGCCAATGATTTCTTTAAAAAAGAAATCCAAACTATGGCACTTACAGCTGCTGCCAGTTTTTGCATTTAAAGACAGTTTCTCAGAACAAACTGGGTGGCCAGCACAGTCCTGAAACACCAAGGCCCACAAATGATTTTTCCAGAGGAATAACATTTAACAGGGCTTGGCAACTGGAGTATGTTATAATGAACTGGAACTCCAGAGAACTGAAAAACACTATAGAACAGGGGTCCTGTGGATTCATGCTAGATGGAAACCAGGTGCAGAGGGAATTTCAGTGGTGTGATTTAAATGGGAGTAATTACTCATTCCTAAGTAGAAAAGGCATTCAACAACATAAGAGGAGGGCTTGCTTTTTTTTAAATAACACCTTGGCCCTGGAATGTGGGGGAGATAATCACGG
>NW_015229274.1:0-790 GCF_001447785.1 Gekko japonicus | reverse complement strand
AAATGACCACTATGAATGGGTCCTTATCTTTGTCAGCGTATGCCCAGTACTGAAGGCACCCTTGGTTACTGGAAATTGATTTTTTTCTGTCATTTGATGCTGCTTTTAGGAATTTTAACTTTGAGTCAAATTAGCTCCTGTATTTGGATTGACAACTATGTTTGCATTTTAACTGTTGTGACCCGCCCTGAGCCCACTTGTGGGGAAGATGGGATATAAATCCAATAAATAATAATCTGTGTAGGAACTATCTGTATTCCAAAGCAGGATACCGTATACGTTTCCCCAGCTGAACAGACACGACACTCCCAAAGAATGTTGTTGCCTGGGACCCCCCTTCTCCACTCACACAAAGTGCCTACCACCCTCTCTACCTCTCTCACTCAGGTTCAGGGTTACAGGTAGGTCCGACCATCACATGTTGCCGCCCTTCTTGTCTCTTTAAAAATATCTCAAGAGCCATGACCATTTCTCCTCTCAGTCACTCCCTCTCACTCACAGAGACAGCAACAGGGTAACCCAGCAGCCTTTAATAACCTCCCTCACTCAACCATTGCACAGAGTTATTGGTGTTGGGGCACAAACACTGTTCCATTCGTATCTGCCACCATTTATTCATATCCTAAAAACATATATACACCAAGATCTTAACTGGTATGTGTGTTTTCTTTCCCTGAGACACACAGCCTGCAGGGTTTAACAAACAAGGAGTTAACTTCGATGTATGGTTTGAACACTGAAAAAAAAGTACAGTAAAGATTACAACGGCCCCGGTCACACGGGCAGGAAA
>NW_015229273.1:0-790 GCF_001447785.1 Gekko japonicus | reverse complement strand
GGGGTATAAATCCAATCCCCCTCCCCCCTCCTCTTCTTCATATAATGGCATAGTGTGGGGAGCTTCAAGGGGCACTGAACTGACTGAGCTCAGGCAGTTAAAGGAGGGTAGTCTGTACAACTGCACTACTTGAGTGCTTCTAGAAAGCCTGTTGTGTTTTAGCATAGTGTTAGGGGATGTTCTTAAATTGTAGCACTATGTATATGTAAATAGATCATATTGGTACTGGCTTCTGATATTGTTCCCTTTGTGCTTCTAATGTGCATCACATAGACTTGCTCAGTGTCTTCCCAGAAATAATGTATTTTTTCTGTTATTCTGATCCACATTTCTCTCTCTTGTGGTGGGCTCCCAGACGAACAGCAGATGCATTATGAAGAGCTGTTGGTAGCAGCCAGAAATGATCTTGAGATAGAAAGACTTGCTGTAGCCCAGCTGGATTCTGAGCTTAGTGCATTAAAAATGAAGCATGACGAAACCCAGCGAGAGGTGATTCACTTAAATGCACTGAAGTCAGAACAGCATGCCAACATGCGGGCTCTTCAGGAGGAAATCCGCATCAAAGGAGAGTTAATAAAGAGACTTACACATGAAAACAAATTAAACAGAGAAAAGTTTGAAGGAGAAAGGAAAAGGACAGAAGCTCTTGTGTCTCAGGTAAGTATATGCTTTGTAAAGCTTAAATTTCACCTTCGCCTGGGGCACCCTTGGTGACATACAGAAGCTCAAATTTTAAACCACAATTTGATAACATTAAAACCACTAACAACCAGTAAGACCAGCCATCAGA
>NW_015229272.1:0-790 GCF_001447785.1 Gekko japonicus | reverse complement strand
ATTTATATGAAGAAGAGCAGAATTTACAAGTGAAAGGAAGAAAATACATTTTGTTTTTCTGCTGATCAATAAACATATTTGCTTCTCAAAGCCTTGTCATGCTACACAGAAAATGTAAGGAAGCTGGAGGGTTAAGAAAAAGATGGATGTTCTGTATTAAACCTCTAAGTGCTTTGAAATTACCTTTAATTTACAAAGCCCATTTTGATGGAATTCACAATCCTGGCAGACTCCGTCATACAAGGTCAGAACTTTCAAATTACTGTAGTGGAATCCATCATTAGAAATATAAAATATACAAAAATATATCATTTCTGTGATCCTGTTCCATATGGATAGCCTACACATTCTGAGGCACATGCCCAATATGCCTCCCAAACGAAATGTCTGCCAAGAAGATAAATTAAACCACTTGCAAGTTACTTCCCTGCAAGCTAACAAATCACTTGATGCTGCAAACTGGAAAGGCATTCATTTATTACCAAAATATCCTTTTGCTCAGATAAAATCTAGGGTTTCTGATAACTCTGTGCTTTGTTAAACCTCTTCCCGTAAATTTCTTACTCAGGTAGACACCATTTTGAAGAATAAATTCTGCTTCAGGCAGCTTGACTGCAATCAATAAAACATTTACTCTAGAGGAATCTCACATATGTCAACAAAGTTTTATTGTGATTGCTTTAGAGTAAGAGGATTCACAGCAAGAGTATTCTGGATGCCAGCCTTTGCTCTCCATTCCATCCAAGATGAATTCCGATTTCAAAAGCATTCATTCATTCATTCATTCATT
>NW_015229271.1:0-790 GCF_001447785.1 Gekko japonicus | reverse complement strand
GGGGGGGGGAGCCCGCTTTTTACCGCATTCTGCTTCCTAATTACTTCATATGTTGTTTCATCTAAGTGGTGTTTAGTTGTTTTTTATTTTTTTTGTATGCTTTTGATATTTTGACTTGATATAAACCACCCGGGGCTATGTTTCCTTGCCTTGAAAAAGACAGTGCATAAAGATAGTAAGGTGTGAGTGTAAATCAAATATAAATATTTGTTCTGAAGTCTGTGGATTTACCTAAAAGGGCAAAAAAAATATATGTCACATTACACCTCCCAGCAGCACAGAACTCTGGGTGAGGTTTAGACCGAACAGCCGCCCACACTTGATTCTCCTCAGGAGCCTGGTTTGCTGTTCTTCTGAGTCAGGAAACCAAAGACTCACAGCAAAATGTGCCAGAAGAGTTGGCCATGTCTGAAAATCCAGCCACTTCTTTCACAGAATGCAGATCTCAGCATATTAAAAGAGCTGTTATTTTATGTTAAAAAAAAAGACGAGATCACTTGAATCGAAATGTTTTCAGGTTCTAAAATAGTACCTCAGAGATAGACAGTGGGGAAGGGTTGTTTTTCTCAGCTCCTTCAGTGGTGTTTTGATGACACCAAAGCCACAAAAGTTATATCAGTTCACGAAGCGCACACAAAACCTTCCCAAACTACTGAAGTTAACTAAAACCTCAGAGAACATTTGAGTGACTTTTGAGCGAGGTTTAGATGCCATTTTAGGGCATCTTTAAGATACCTGCAGCTTTTTGCAAGGTGGTTAAATTGAACATATATGAACACATGAAGCTGCC
>NW_015229270.1:0-790 GCF_001447785.1 Gekko japonicus | reverse complement strand
GAGGTCATTAATTCATAAGTCAGAAGTGATTGGAAGGTACGTCACACACACAGTTTATTCTAGTAAATGCAGTACTGTTTCCATAATACAGTTGCTATACCTTCATATCCCTCAAGGAATTCAGCGAAGCACCAAAATGTACACTTACTTTTGGAATTCTTGAGGGTTCCAATCGGCCTCAAGGTTTTGCTTCCATCTATTTAGAGACCTTTCAGTGATGAGTTTCTCTCCTGGAACCTCAGGGAATCCCATAGCCCTGGCAAAGGCAAAAGCTCCCTGGTCAGTCAGCAACATGTGATCTGTCTGAAGGAGGAAAGAAAGCAGATCCTCAGTCAAAGGAGTTCTACAAAAATGAGTTTTTCAACAAAATGAAGAGGCACAGGTATGTCACTAAACTCCCCTCCTTTTGAAATGAATTTCTAATGAGGGAAACGGCAATCTGAATTTTGCTCCATCCTCCCCACAATGCAGTCAAGGCAGACAAGTATCAGGGGATAGGAATGAGGGTTTAAATGCCTGCTGGGCCCACCCTCGTCTCTCTTTGTTCTCTGGCTGCCCTGCTGCTGTACCCTCCCTCCCAACAATTCAGAATAGGTTCAACTAGTCACCTTTTGGGGGCCAGGTAGGGGTTTTTTTTGCCCCTTTGGTTTGATAGGCTGTGAGCCAAGACATTTTTTCTGCTGTAACTGAAGGTTATGGGAATGGGTTTCACCCAGTATCCAGCATCCTTTGGTGTGTGAGGAGCAGTGCAAGTTAACTTAGTTGATTGCTATATCAAGTGAAAAGTACT
>NW_015229269.1:0-790 GCF_001447785.1 Gekko japonicus | reverse complement strand
TCAGCCATCATCCCATGTAGCTTTGGCCAGAGTTTCTTCCTATCACAATGGAAACTGTGAAGTCTTACGCTTTGGTTTCCCTCTCCTTCTACAGCCAGAACTCTAAATTCAAGTCATCTCACTTTCCTGTAATTTAAACATTTGTCTGTAAATTGTACAAAGAACTGCTCTATTTTTGTGCAGCAGATTTTTGGTATTTTTTTTTTTTTTAAAAACGTCTTGTACATTTTGCAGTAGCAGGATGGACTAGGGAATTCTATGTTAAAGACATCTAATTATATGTGTGAAAAGTAATTGAAAGACTTGTCTCAGCCTGGCAATGCAAAATATTTGAACTCTGTCCCTAACAGTATGTTTCCCCTTTCATCATCTTGATTATTCTTTTTTAAGCCTGCCAGATTGGATTTTCTGAGGTTCATATAACAATCCCCACAGCTTGTGGCTTGGAAAGATCAGATTCATGATTCTGATACTCATGAGCTCCCTTATATCTGCATGTTCTGACAAGAGGAAGAAAATTGATACATGGCCCAAACTTATTGCGTAGGAGGTTTTTCTTTATCCATGCGGTAAGCAACAGGGATTGTTGGAAGCGGGAGAATGTCTGCTAGATCATCGTAGATCAGCCTCTAGCTTTTCTGACTCCAACTGTGGCTAGTCAAATACCCCACAATGCTCACAAATAGCCTGTAAGCTATAGTGGTCAGGATAGATTGAATCCAACCAGCTTTCCTGATGGCCAACAGGGAAGGAGGGGTTCTCTTTGATCACCAAAAGAAAAAGAAAAAAA
>NW_015229268.1:0-790 GCF_001447785.1 Gekko japonicus | reverse complement strand
TCTTTGTATTGAATCTGAGCCAATTAAGCCCAGACATTTCTTGATATGAAAACTTATTACCTTATTAATATATTTTAATAGAACATTCCAAATTAATTAATCATATTCAAAATATATTAGTTTCATATCTATGGATTCTCATATTCAAGCTCTTATAACCTGTTGATCACTTACTGCAAAGCTAATCCTTACCCATTACAATTATAGATCCCCAACGTCCTACTGCTTATAAGTAGCCATTCTATAACAAAATCATTCTGAAAATAATATTTTAAAATATGGCTCCTTTAATGTTATATTTTACTAAATCCAGCTTTATTAAACGCTAACCTTTTTATTGATATTCTATATCCTGGTCAACAGGCGCTGATCAAGCAGGGTTGCAATCTTATATTTGTGTGTGTGTATAAAAACGCACAGGAGAAGACAACACGATTTTATGATGATGACGAAGACAATAACGATGATGATGGAGACTATGACGATGACAGTATGACGATGACAGAGACTAGGCTGACAGAGACTATGACAGAGACTATGATGCTGCTGATGATGCAGACTATGGTGATAGAGACAGAGACAATGGAGATGATGATGATGGAGATGACAAACAAGACCACACCTGTGAGTTTGTGGGCTTGTGTGGTTTTTAGGTATTTCGAAATAGTATTGATTATTCTTTCTCCCCCCCCCCCAAACTAGTTTTGTGGGGTTCTGATACGGAGATACTCAGTGACATCACAGTTAGTTCTTAGATATCTGACCCCAGTGTTTTAAGATCGTAAAGGTA
>NW_015229267.1:0-790 GCF_001447785.1 Gekko japonicus | reverse complement strand
TGAGCCCATGGGCACTTCTGGAATTTTGAGGAAGGCTTGAGTGTTCATATATTTAGGTGCTAATGACAGAGATCCTGCTGGTGTACCAACTGCTCCAATACCAACAATCTCCCTAAAAGATATAGTATCAGCTATGATGTTGTAGATGCCCTTGAGCACTTCAGCATTTATGATAAGGCCTCCTTGTCTGGAACAGTTCAGTACTTCATGCCCACCATGGCAACTATGAGACAGTCCCACACATGCTCAGCCTGGAGTTCTGAGGAGGACGTAATGATCTGGGGGATTAAGATATCTACAGTTCCATTGTCATGGAGAGATCACTAACAAAATTAATGCTAATGGAAACACCATGTCTCTATAGGGGTAGGATATTCAATAAGTTTCCATACTTGGCTGACTCATAATTTCTGGGAAGCCATTGGGCATAGGATGTGGTAGGTCATCAGTTTAAAACCCTGTTTGGCTTCTGCAATAAATCCATGCTAGATTTTTCCCATTTTAGGACAAACATGGCCAAACACCACTAACTCTGTGGTAGTGGTAGAACTGATTAAGTTAGTGAAAGGTATCAAATTTCACAAAGAATTGGCTTTCCATTACCACTTAGCTCAGAATTAATGCTTATTAACCACTGGCACAATATTGATTCTTCATATGGTTATGAAAGAACTCATGGCCTTGCTATGTGCAGCAGCCAAGACATAGCTACTACATGGAAAGATTCAAGACCCCCAACTCTCTCCTCCTAGCATAAGAAAATATGGGAATTTCTGGTAATGGAAAAAAT
>NW_015229266.1:0-790 GCF_001447785.1 Gekko japonicus | reverse complement strand
CCATTGGGATGAAGCCACAATGGAAAAAAACCAGTGTCTCTGGTTGGCCTTAGGTGGGCCACCACACCATGTGCTGAGTATTACGGGGGTGCTGTTTTCGAGTGGCAGCCCTACAGGAAGGTCAAACATGTTCTTGGGTTAGTTGCCTTCAGTGATGCCCAAGAAAAGGCTGGTTAAAAGTTACTACCTTCTTGTGATGGTCCATTTAAAAGTGATCAATGGTTTCAATTTAGTTGGTGCAGGACAGAAGACTCAATAAAAAAAGAATGCTCCAGGGCAGCTGAAAGTAATTATTAAACTAGTTAATAGTCTCCATCCCACAGTGCACGGACTAAAAGGCAATTGATAATTATCCTATTTCAAGATGAAGAGGTCGATTGTGAGAGAACGGCGCTCGGCTGTGTTATCACGCTTCCTCCATTTTGTCCCTGACATCTCCTTCTTTCCTCCATCTTGGCTGTAGTCATGAGTAAACAACTCTCTGGGCAGCATGGGGAGGGGGAAGGCAGCAATGGAAAGAGGGAAGCAGGACCTTATCTGGTTCAATCAGCTAGGCTGGATGAACGAGTAAATCCGTAAATGATCCGGGGAGGGAAAAGCTCTCGCCCAGAAATGACACCCCCCAATTTATTAATTATTAGTTTATTTCACTTTTCTCCACAGTGGGGATCCAAAACGGTCTATGAAAATGCAACATAATTTTAAAAACAAACTAAATCAAACACTTTAAAAAAATATGAACAACATCTTCATCTTATGTCTACGGGGCTAGTCCATCAAAGCCAAGGCC
>NW_015229265.1:0-790 GCF_001447785.1 Gekko japonicus | reverse complement strand
ATTTTCTCACACATTCAACTACACAGAATGCACCTTTATCAAACTTTTGAAAAGCTGCTTTAGTCTGGGCCAATTACAACAAAATTTTGGATAAGAACACCTGTAAATAAGCCTGGTTCAGCCCCATATCTTACGGTACTAAGAAAACACCTCACCCTAGACTCACATGCACAAACAGACCTACAGATTTATGTTTGTAGCTTTTATCCGTCCCCAAATACCTGGCACATTGTCATGTAATTGTGTCCGCCACCTATAGCACTGATTGTAGGATTCAATAAAAATATCCCCCAGTGGCTCAGCATACAAATTACAGGATGCTTTCCAATGCTCACTAGCTTAGTTCACATAGACAAAGCACCTTTAATCTACTGTCCCCAACTAGCATGCTGTTAATAAGGCTGCAATCCTAGGCATACTTCCATTGAACTCTGTTCTCGGGGTGAACATCCAGGTAATTAGACTGCTATGCATGTAATTCAGATAGCAACTAAGCTCATGTTGGTAGCAGAGTTGAAAAACATCTTGATCCTTAAACAGGGAGAGATAAGTGTTTCTTGCAGAACTTGTACATCCCGAAGGCCTTTCTCTTGTTCGGATTCCATTAGTTCCACAAGCCCAAATCTTCCATGCAAGAACTATTCCAGGGAAATAATTGTGGGCTGAAATGCCACTTCAGCACCTGCACAGGTCACACTGCCACCTGGTAATAATTTCAGAAGAAAGAGCACTCTGGTGCTGTTGGTTGCATCACCATCCTTAGCAAAGTTACACCCTTCTAAGCCCACTG
>NW_015229264.1:0-790 GCF_001447785.1 Gekko japonicus | reverse complement strand
TGTGAAATCTCACCTTTTCCACAAGACCACAGTGCTATTTTGTTGGAAAATAATTAATACAATGCTGGCTCCTCCTTTGCCATCCTCGGCTCAGTGGGATATGTATAAATTTTGATTTCATGGTGCAAAGCTCATGCAGACCTGAGAACTGAGGGACAGTGTTGGTTTCTCAGGAGGTATGTGTGTCTGTGAGAGCAACATGTACTTATACTTTAAAAAAACCACTATCTGCCCTTCACTAAGTCAAAAGCACAGGATTCAGGTGAAGCAAAGACAAAGCATGTGAGATATTGACAAAGTGGCACCTTAGAGCACACAGCCGATAGATCAGGACGGATGCAAAGAGCTCCTGTTCGCTTTAGCACAAAGGACTTTAGCACTTTAGCACAAAGGAACACAATCCAGGCAAGCAATATGATGGAAAATACAGTGACGGGGCATTTTTTATTATACAATGAAGTAGCAAGATTAAATGTTACTGTCAACAACTCACAAGAGTTCTCCTCTGCAATTTTGAATGCATTGCAGGTTGCAGGAGCCTCCAAAGAAAAGCTTAACTGGAGGCTTAATGAACAAAAAGAGGAGAAAGGGTCGGACACAAGGCACAAGTGGAAATGTTAACGTTCGAGTGACATTCTTCTTCCACCCCTTTTCACCTGCAAAAGATAAAGGTGACTGTGCTGCCAGTTTCTCATCTAGAGCTGTCTCTGGCAGATGCAAACTGTTTACATTCTCCATAAGCTGAGTTTGGTACGACTCCCATGAACCACGTGCTTCTTTTTCTCATATA
>NW_015229263.1:0-790 GCF_001447785.1 Gekko japonicus | reverse complement strand
ACTTGTGAGGGGCTGATTCCCAGCCATCTCTGGCCTGGTTATCAGATCCCTGGGGATGGCATCTGGCCATTCTCCAGCCCCCCAAGTAGGGCTGTGGCTTCTTGGTGGCAGCTGCTACCCGCCCACCTCTGCTTACTGCTGCCTCCTGCTAGTCCCTCCAGGCATGGCAGTGAGGCAAGGAGCCATTCCCACTGTGGCAGACTGGTTTTGCATGGCCAGGCTCCAGCAGTTGTTGCAGTGGGCTCCAGTGGCTTCCTCCTCTCCCTCCCAGGTAAATGCATAGTTGGCAGTGCTAGCCCTGGACAAATATCTGAAAGAAATGTAGCAGAAAAATGCTGGTCACAAATCATCCTGCCACAGCTCTATTTTACTAAACGTCACTGGGCAAAAGTGTGCTGCTGGCAGCCGTGCCTTCTCTAGTCTAAGCTTTCCATGCTTGTTGCTTGTGTATGAGGACTGTAAGGCTCAAGATCCAAATTGGCAACAATTCATTTCACAAACTGTACTCCTCCTTATTGAAAGCCAATGTCTGGAGTTTAGAGTGTTTCCTTCCTACTCCATGTGATTTTCATTCCACTCATTATAGTTAATCCAATAAAGAAAAGAATTGCAAAGGAGGAGAGCAAACAGGCAAGGGAGTAAGGGTCCCTTTCCCCAGTAGAGAGAGTAAGTGGAGTGCTTTGTGCATATAGACCATTTTGTTGCAGGGCACAAAGGTTACTAAAAAGCATCCTCAGCTGCTTTATCCATACAACCAATAGAGGTCACCCTGAATCAAAGGCCAACCTCC
>NW_015229262.1:0-790 GCF_001447785.1 Gekko japonicus | reverse complement strand
GTGGTGATGTGTGGGTTACTGTGCTTTCTCCTAATTCTGATTTGCCTGGCATCCACACTATCACTTTTAGGCCTCAGGTGAGGTTTGTCCTATTTACTTTTAACATCTGTATCTGGTATGAGAGATCAATTCTGTGAAGTAGTTTATTTTAAATTTCACTGGATCCAACCCACTTTGTTCTACTGCTGGCTCTGTATTCTCACTTGAACTCTGTTTTGTTGTTTTTACTATACCTTAGGCTACCTGACAGATTATTTCAACACACACAAAACAGTGGGTGAAAATCCTTAAAACAAACAAACAAACAGTGAACCCGTGGAAGCCTTCATCACAGGATGGTGAGTGGATAGCAGGCATAAATGGGAGCTGTGTGAGCAGGTTGAAGGCTTTGTGAGCTGTTGGTCATCAGTGTGGTCACACCAGGCTGAACAGCCTGAGGCAAGACCACACTGATCCTGCAAATGTCTCTGACCACAATCCAACATAGAGCAAAGCAGGCTTAAGCTCACTGAAAAGCGATGGGCTGAAACCGGCTTAACTCTTTGCTGGGCTATGGCTTCTGCCTGTGGGCTGAACTACAGTCTTGGCAGTGGACTACTATCTAATGCCAATACATGTGTTAGAGATTTTCTGAATTTCTGGGAAGAAGCCCTGGGTGCTGGGTGAAAGGATTCTGTGGAACAAGACCAGACCCTGCCACATTATGGTGGTTTCTAGGCATTTTTTAAAATTATTGATCGCATCTGCTGTATCCTGCTGGAGGTTTATTTATTTATTATTTTAATTTATA
>NW_015229261.1:0-814 GCF_001447785.1 Gekko japonicus | reverse complement strand
GCTCTGACCTGATGCAAACATCACAAACAATGCACCGTGGTTTAAGAACATCGGAAGATCCCTGCTGGATCAGACCAGTGGTCCCTCTAGTCCAGCATCCTGTCTCACACAGGGGTCAACCAGTTCCCTTGGAAGGCCAACCACGGGGCATAAGGCCCGAGGCCTTCCTCAGAACATCAGAAGAGCCCTCCTGGATCAGACCAGTGGTCCATCTAGTCCAGCATCCTGTCTCACACAGGGGTCAACCAGTTCCCTTGGAAGGCCAACCACGGGGCATAAGGCCCGAGGCCTTCCTCAGAACATCAGAAGAGCCCTCCTGGATCAGACCAGTGGTCCATCTAGTCCAGCATCCTGTCTCACACAGGGGTCAACCAGTTCCCTTGGAAGGCCAACCACGGGGCATAAGGCCCGAGGCCTTCCTCAGAACATCAGAAGAGCCCTCCTGGATCAGACCAGTGGTCCATCTAGTCCAGCATCCTGTCTCACACAGGGGTCAACCAGTTCCCTTGGAAGGCCAACCACGGGGCATAAGGCCCGAGGCCTTCCTCAGAACATCAGAAGAGCCCTCCTGGATCAGACCAGTGGTCCATCTAGTCCAGCATCCTGTCTCACACAGGAGCCAACTGGCTCCTCTGGAGGTCCAGCAACAGGGCAGAAAGGCCAATGCCTTCACCTAGAGTTGCCAGGTAGTCTTACCTGGCTGTCCGGGGGCTCTCAATCCAATTCTTAAAGTTTGGTCTAAGGGACAAAAGGTATGTAGAGATGAGAATGAGTTAGGGAAGAGGACACAGAGAGTAGGAGGCAAGAATGCTAA
>NW_015229260.1:0-791 GCF_001447785.1 Gekko japonicus | reverse complement strand
TCCAAAGCCAAGCACTTTATGGCCACATGCATTCATCATAAGCAGTTGTACTATCATGGCCATATAGAAACACTTTGCAACTGGGTTTTCAAAATGGTCCAGAAGGTGAACGATTGCTAAAATATGACCATAGCACAGGATCCATCATCGCAGGGGTACAGATCCTCTGCTGCAATCCAGCATTGCAGGTGCACAGATTATTTGCTCCGATCTGGCTCTCTTGTTCCACTCCCAGCCCAGTTTTCCTCTTGCTCGGCACCAGCTGCACCTGTCTTGGAGCATGTGGCGCAGGTACGTGGATGTCAGGTTCATCACCGCCTTCCTCCTAACTTACGAAGACACTTTTCTGATAGAACAAAGAGAGAATCGGTTTGCCTCAAGTGATGCACTTGATAGCTAACAGAGCACAGCCAAGGAAGCCCAACGGGGCACTTAGCACTGAAGGTTTGAACAGGCGCGGAGCTTCTCGACACGGCGTTCCCCCCTAGCCCTCTTCTACGGGACATAAAAGAGTGTTTAGTAGGGCTATAAGCTTCACTCACTTTCAAATGGGTCCCCGCCGATTAACCAGCCCAAGCTTTAGTTGATTCATTTAATCGGTGCCAATTTTAATTGGCCGGCACAAATTTTAACCAAGGGGCTGAGAGTGAAGAGTGATCTCGTTGACTGTTTGAGGCCCACGGGGGTTGTTGTGCAGGGCATCCTTAGGGGGATGGGGAACAACACGCTACTCTGTGCTGCTCCAGAGCATGTGGGGTGTCTTGCCCACTTGCAGCTGCTGGATGACCTTG
>NW_015229259.1:0-790 GCF_001447785.1 Gekko japonicus | reverse complement strand
CTGGCAGCGGGAGACCCCCGCTCCCACCAGGTGGTCTGGCATACCTACCCCACAAGAATGGGGACAGACCCACACTCTTTGAAACCCAGCAAGCGATCAAGTGTCCGACTTGGGGATTCAAACGCCGTATCGGCGATAAAAGGGCTGTCGGTGTTTACCGCGCGTCACCATATGTGTTTGGAGTAATTCCTGCAGTTGTTTGCCAACCAGCGTCGTGCGTCATTGTGAAATCCAGCCCAGAGCTGCAGTGTCGACCGGAGAGAGCCGTGCTTGCTTTTCGTCCCTGTGAATGTTGGGAAGCATATCGGAATCAAGAAGCCGGTAGAAACATCTGCGAGAGGAAAGGACGTTTTTTCTCTTTTCCCCTCTCCTGCTCCAGGGAAGACGATGCATATCGTAGTGTTGTGCTGCGCAGCTATTTCTGTTTGGGGGTTTTGTATGAGATTTGAGGGTTGCTGTTGTGCATGGAGGGAAGGGAGGAGTGGAAAGACAATGAGAAGACGCTGCCGGGACAAGAAGATCCCGCAAGAAAGGTCAGCCCTGATGTGCAGTAAACAACTCGATGGAGTGCCAGGCATCCTTCCTTCTTTCACAATATTCTGACAAAGGACACCCTTAGGGGAAGCTGTGTTCAGCCTGCCATTCCGAAAGCGCAAGAATTTGACTTTGGCTGCCAAATTCAGGATCCTGAGACTGTCAACGTTCTTTTCCCCAAAAAACAAGCACACCAAGCTTCTAGTCCTTGTGGGTCTACAGGGAAGCTTAAAAATATGCTCCCTCTAAGCTGTGG
>NW_015229258.1:0-790 GCF_001447785.1 Gekko japonicus | reverse complement strand
TTGGATTATATACAATAAAAATAAAAAAACTGAAAAAATGCATTTTTACTTAAATTTGCATATGTTGTCGAATGGATTTTGTCTCCTGCCTTGTGGATACTTTGCTAGCCAGATGTTTGGGCCCTGCCTCAGACTCCCTCCCCTGCTTGTATTTTTCTTTTCACTCAAACTTTTTGGCCTCTCACCTCCTCTTGAGTGGGGGAGCTGGCGTGCTGCTTGGAGCAAACAGCATTCTAAGTGGACTTTCTAGCACTGACATTTTAATGCTTTGTATTATTTTAACTGCTTAAAGTTTGCTAAACCTAGATGTTCTTCTTAATAAACTTTATTTCTGTTTTTACTCTATCAGGATCAGTGTAGAGGTTCCTCTCTACTTAGTCAAACATTCCTTTACTATTGTGTGGGTCACTGACTAGATTGGAGGAAATCTTTAAACAGGGTGTTTCAGGGGGCAGCCATGCTGGTCTGTAGTAGAATAGCAAATTCGAGTCCACTAGCTCCTTTGGGAATCAAAGCTCCCTTCTTGCCTGAGCCAGCAAAAGATAGTGTCTGTAAACTCAAGCTATTTTAGCATAGCTTTTGGCCTTGAAAAATGGACTATGGCAGCTCCCGCGTGGGGATGATTCTCCATTGTGGATTCATTGTCACTGAGAGTGCATTGCAGTGGAAATGGAACATCAACAGTAGGCAATTCTCCATTCTTTCTTCCTTATGGCCTGATGCCTTCCATCTCCTATGCCACCAGAAGTCTTTTTGCCAGTTTAAAAAAGTGGTAGTAGGTATATTGCTT
>NW_015229257.1:0-790 GCF_001447785.1 Gekko japonicus | reverse complement strand
GTAGTCCTAGCCCACCGTATCTCCTTGGTATTCTCATAGTCTGGTAGGCTATTCTGGGCGATTTTTGATTCCATACGAAAAGATTTATTTCTTTTTGCCATTTTTTCATTAGTTGCGGTGGAATACAGATAGGTAACGTTCTAAAAAGATACAGATATTTTGGAAGAATAAATGATCTTAAAATTGAAATCCTGTCAAGCCATGAAAATGACTTAGTATTCCATAGATTTATTGTACGCTTAACTTCCTTGTGTAACTCCATATGATTTGTTTTTATAAGTTTTGTAAGGTCCAGTGGAATTTTTACTCCTAAGTACTGAAAATAGTTTTCAGTCCATTGAAATTCAAATGTTGATTTAATTAGATTTTCTTCACATTTTGTTAGCTTTATAGGATAAATCATCGTTTTGTTATGATTAACTTTTAGTCCTGAAACCGAAGCAAAACTTTGCAGATCTGCTTGGATAGCAGTTAGTGATGAGACGGGATTATTTACATATAAGATTACATCGTCTGCAAACAAACTTAATTTTTGTTGTTTCTCCTTGACTTGTATTCCTTCAAAATTTGTGTTATTTCTAAGTTCGCAAGCAAGAGGTTCTAACGCCAAAACAAAAAGAATTGGGGATAGGGGACACCCCTGTCTTGTGCCTCTGAATAATGAGATGTCCTCAGAATGATCACCGTTAATTAAAAGTCTTGCCGTAGGTTTATTGTAGATTGCTTGAATGATGTTCATGAAGTTTTGACCAAAGTTCATATATTTTATTAATGTTTTTAAGTACTGGAT
>NW_015229256.1:0-790 GCF_001447785.1 Gekko japonicus | reverse complement strand
ATTTTCCTGCCCGTGTGACCGGGACCACAATTTCTCAGTGTTCGTAGAAGCCAGAAGTCTCGGTATCCTGGTCAGATGTTTCTTCCTCACTATGTTCTAATAGATTAGATGTCTTTTGTTTTTATCCAGGAATGTTAATGAATTGGAGATGGGAAATTAAAGTTATGATTAGTGAGGGGTGTGGAAAGAATTGTGCGTCATCGCAAGTAAGAGGAGCAAGACGACATAATCTTGAACAAAGTCTCATTCTTGCTTGACCTGTGTTGCTTGTGGCTATACGGCACACCACAGGGAGTGTCCGTTTCCTGCCTTGAGGGCCCAGCCAAGAGCAAAGAAACAACACAAGGCATAGCCAGAAAACCTAATTGTCCCAGAAGAGTCAGGTGGCACTTGACTCTCAGTTAGATTATTTCCTGCGGCTGCCATGGAGGCAGGCCCAATGAGAAAGTGGCTGCTGTGGCATTAGGCCAGTCCCCAGCTTCTGGGAGGCTCCACAAAATATTGGGGCATTCCAAGCCAAACATCCGCTTATGATGGAGGCAGCTGCTACTGAATGGATACTCCGTGCAGTTGCACTTTGTGTGCTGAACAAACAGAGGGCAACTGTATTTGGCTCTTTGCTTTGGGAAACAGAACGTGTTTGAGTTCTGGTTTCAGATTAAGAGGAGAGTTTGCTCCCTGCATGGCCACCAGGAGAGGTGTCCAGGCACAGAGATCTGCCAAGCTGAAGGCACATATCTGTGGCATAACTGCCTGGGATGAGCTTGGCTGACAGAGAGAACTTGACACT
>NW_015229255.1:0-790 GCF_001447785.1 Gekko japonicus | reverse complement strand
GTGAGAGCTAATCCAACGAACCAAAGTAGGTAAATGTTAAAACTTGCCTAAGGCTTTTCATCCGTCGTGAACTCGTTCACTCCAGTCAGGGACAAGGGAAGGGGTGCTCGCCAGAGCATGGAAAAGTAGTCACCGTGGCAATTATTTAAAGAGCCTCGCAGATGACGTGGGCGATTGATGATCCCGTGTCGGTCAGCCACGGAAGCCAAAAAAACCAGAATGTGCTAGACTTCTGTTAGACTTTACAAAGAGAAACGCCGAGTCAACGAAGGTGTCTTTTAACACAGTGGCCAAGGAGGGTACCACCACACACAGAGAGATTTTTTTAGGATTTTGGAGGCTGAGCTGTAGAGGGGCTGGCACTGGAATTATGTTAAGTGGTGTGGCTTTTACCTGCTCACGGAGCTAAGGAACGTGAGGTCCAGGTTGAGGAAGGGGAAAGGTCAAGAGAGAGACCCGAGGGACATATGGTCCGGAGGCCATCTCGATAACTCAAACCACGACCCAGAATGACAACGCCAGGTTTCAACCGGTCAGTTCTCTAAACAGCAAGACTCAGAGCAAAAAATGTTTTGTGCGCTTTTGTTTTCAGAGATGGCTGCGACGGTCGTGTTGATGATGACTCTCGCTGCCGCGCTGCGACAATCCACCGGACTGGTAAGTCCCCTGACTTTGTTCAAGTTCTACGACTGGTTTAGGCTTATGACATCTCTCCCATTGAAATCAATGGCATTTTCGAAAATGCTCTGGCCAGGATTATGCTTTATGTCACACAGTGGCCAAAAATACC
>NW_015229254.1:0-790 GCF_001447785.1 Gekko japonicus | reverse complement strand
AAATGTGCAAATTAGTTGAAGTCCTCCAGGTTTCCTATGTTCCACTATGTCCTGAGTCGAAAGCAAGTTCCCACCCCCGACACAAGGTGTTATAACACTTTATTAAAGGTTATTAAATCCTTGAATTAAAGGTGTGAGAAAATTGGAAATTATAATTAAATGAAGGTGTTTGCAACTTTATGGCAGCCCTGAACGCTATCCAACCTATGGTGTTATCAGTTATTAGAAATAAATGTCAAGAGTAATTCTTAAAGTGCTAAGAAAAGTCATAATAGGGCGTTCCTAGGTAATTTATCCTGCTCAGCTTCAGCTGACAAGGATGAATCTTTACCTTAATGAATCACTTCAATGTAGTCGCTCATAAGATTTGCAATATATATTTATGCATGCAATGTTGCTCCGCTCTAAAATCTGCAATTTGGTTTTAAAATATTGGTTATAACATCTCTCATCTTTGCTCCAGAGACTATAAGTATTTATGTCATAGCAAGACATGAAAACACAGTTGTTTGTTGTCTTTTTCCTCACAAAGGAGCAGAGATCCCAAAAAGCAAAAGAGTATTGTATAAAGAAAAAGAGAGTAGTCAGCCTTTCCACCCTCCCTGGCATGCAACCTGCCCTTATTCTTCCAATAACAGGAAATAAAAGCCCCAAGCGGACTATTTAGTGCTGCAGTCCTCAACCTTGTTGAGTTTGTGGGCCCTTTTGGAATTTTGAGAAAGAGTAGATACGTGCCACCATAAAATGGCTGTCACAGGATTTAGGACCAATCACAAAATGGCTGCCATGG
>NW_015229253.1:0-791 GCF_001447785.1 Gekko japonicus | reverse complement strand
ACCAGGCAGTAGGTGAAGAGAAAGCCTTCTGCCTGTGACCCTGGACAGCTGCCATTCTGTGTAGATAATACTGACTTTGATGGACCAAAGGTCTGATTCAGTATAAGGCAGCTTCATGTGTTCACATGTCCATGGCAGATCTGTCAGGGTTCTTTGGCAGTCAGGTCCCAATGGAAAGATTCCCAAAAGCTTGGAGAAGAACATCACAAGGCTATCGGGGGGGGGGGATCAGAGAGTTTTTATGACATTGTGCAGAAGTCTTTATTAAAAGAGCAAAATATACATTCATTCCCGTTTTATAAAAAAAAGTCAAAGCTGTGTTTAGACATTTGCTGCTCTCTTGTGCGGATTTATTACTTCTACTGCAGAACATCTAATTTTGGCGTCATCCGAAGTGTGCAAGGCCAAACAACAGATGAGGCTCTTCCCCGAAGACCATCGTTATTGTTAACCTCCACTCCACTCCTGCAATGGTCCCGGACATAAATCCATCAGTGGCAAGTAATTTGCTGTCGCTATCTGCCTAAGTATAAAAGCGGCACAACTATAAATATTTCTTCGGCAGCATTAAACCGTTTTTTGGTACAAGGCCAAGCAAGCCTACGATCAGATGCAGCGAAGGTGGATTTGATCTTGTTCTCCATAGTCAACTCGGTATCTGCTCAGTCCACTGGGAAGTAACAAGAGAAATCTGCATGACTTTCTCAAGCAGAAAGGGACAATCAACAACATGGCTTCGTTGCTCAGTAAACCCCTTCTGCTTGCTAGGGATGCCAGCCTTCAGGTGGGAC
>NW_015229252.1:0-790 GCF_001447785.1 Gekko japonicus | reverse complement strand
TAGCTGTGTATACAGTCTGTTTAAAATTTATGAAATCCATTGCTATTAAAATGTTGAGATTAGTAAATATAGTTGGTAGTAACATTTTTAGGAGCACAGTGTTGTTCTTGCAGGAGCAAGATATCTCTGGATTTGATGGTTCAGCTGATTCTGAAATTTAGATACTAATTTCCATTTACTTATAACTGAAGTGAGGGCACTAATAGCCTGCTGAGGGAAGTGTGAATAATTCACCAGTGTGTGTGTAGGCTGTAAAATTTAGCGTTGGTTGATCATGGGATTGTGCCTACAGCAGAAAAAATTGTTGTTATTCTAGCCCTAAACTATCTAGGAAGTGTTTTTCCATGAAAATGTTACTCTTGCCAAATAAAAGCCTGTAGTGTGTTTATCTCTGTTGGCAAGACAAAATAAAGGGATAAAATATGCATTGTTAAGTCATATATTACTAGCAAAGATGAATAGAGCTCTCAGGAAGACCTACACCTACTTAATCCAGTAGATTAACCACTGCATCAAGGTGCTTTACCAGGGATTTAATAGCAATTGTTTTTCATCTTGATTGGATTATAGCAATTGTAGAGAATTCACTTAAAATGCACCTTTCATTTTGCACAGACTGAATATATTTCTGTGGGTGGTATTCTTCAAGTTCGACATATTCCTGTAGTGTAGGTGAATGCAACTGGCTGTTCTACTTGAAACAATGGGACAAATCTGACAAATTTTACTTCCATCCCTTTCCTTGCAGACTTCTGTTCCTCTGGTGAGGTGGAGCTGTTGTCTTAGAACA
>NW_015229251.1:0-790 GCF_001447785.1 Gekko japonicus | reverse complement strand
AGCTTAGAGGGAACACTGGCCCTGACCCCTCAGCAACTCCCGGGGCCTTAGCTAAGCCCTCGCAAACCTCAGCTGCCAATTCTGTGCCATGGAACACAGCCAGAAGAAGCCCGCTTGGACGTGAGTGTTGCCTGCCCACCTGGTTAAAGCCAGGACCACAAAAGGAGTGTTGTGTGTCGGGGGTGGGGAGGGGGCTATGCGCTGCCTTTACCTCACCCCGTCCTCTATCAGCAGTGGAGCTCCCCCTCCCTGGACACCAGCCAGATCCCAGCCCCGGGTGTCTTCTGGTCTAGCCGTGGGCCAGCATTTGGCCGGCACCAGCAAGTTCTGGCTAGTCAACGGAGGCCCCCCCCCTCCCCTGTTTGGTGTCGAGGAGGCGTTTTGCACCCCAGGTCCTCAGCCGTGGCGAGAGGAAGGCCTGAGTCACAGCCGGCAGCCAGGAGCAAAGGTTGTGCCAGGAGAGTCGGCAAAGGGCCACATCCTGCCTGCCCCGCCTTCTCCAAACAGTTCCCGATGGTTTCTGACAGGCAACCCGATTGTGCTTCCCTGGGCCCCGCCCTGCCAGGTCAATACTGCACCCTTTGTCCAAATGCGGCTTTGTCCCTCCCTCAGCACAGCGAGAGCAGAGGCAGGCGGCTGCTGCCGGGCCTCTCCCCCACCCCACTTCTCAGGCAGCAGGGCCCCCCCCCAGCAGAAGGAGCCTTGGCTGGCTGGCAATTGCTGCTCCCCCTCCCCCCGCGCAACACCTAGAGGCTTTGATCTGTCCCAGGGAAGAACAGCAGTTAAGAAC
>NW_015229250.1:0-790 GCF_001447785.1 Gekko japonicus | reverse complement strand
CCCTATTCGACTACTTAAAAGCTTTGTGAAAATTTCGCAGGATGTGCGCATACCTGTGAAATATTCACAAAACATTTAAGTAGCCGAAGGGGTCAATCCTAAGCAGGCCTACTCCCGCAGTGTGTCCCATTTCGTTCAGCCTAAATTGCCTTGAGGACAAGAAACCCAAATCTCAGGGGCACCTTGCGGGACTGGGGCTGAAAGCGCGTTCCGCCCGTCGCCTTTTCCTCACGCGGCGTCGAGCAGCCGCTAACCCCTTTTTTCCCTTGGTACCCCCTAGCTGAAGATGGCCCTGGAGGAGGCCTGCTCTAAATCCGCCGACGTGTCCCGCTGTAACAGGGAGCTGCGGGCCAAAGTGGCGGAGCTGGAGGAGGCGGTGGCGAGTCACAAGGAGAGGGTGAAGAGGCAGAAGGTGTTGATCACACAGTACTTCAGCTCCAAGGCAAATAATACCCGGAATGCAGAGAGGATAAAGGTGGGTGGAGTGAGTTGCTTTTGTCTCTTTGTTGCCAGGGATGTCGGTAGGATCTGGATCTCTCTTCACGAGATGGGTTGGTACCGCTGTCCTAAACGGAAGCTTCAAGAGTTGCCGCTAGAATCGCGCTCCAGGCCGCCAGCGATGGCATCTGAAATCCTTGGCCGTGGATAGCTTAGCCCAGAGAGACCCCCTGCCTTTTGGAGCCCGCGAAACACCTTTGGAATTCTGATGCAGGGCGACGGGCCCAGCCCCCCCAAACGGCTGCCAAACAATAGGTGCCGCAGGAAGCGGAGCCAGGCACAAAATGGCTGC
>NW_015229249.1:0-790 GCF_001447785.1 Gekko japonicus | reverse complement strand
CCCTTTCAGCCTACTAGGGTTGCCAATTTACTCGGAAGAATGTGAGACCTCCTGCTGCCACCTACCAGCCCCCATTGATGCTTGAATGAGCAGCAGGAGGAAAATGGGGGGAGGTCATTCAGTGTTGTGACCACTTCCAGGCAAAACCTCACCACACCCTAGGGAGTTTCAACTGGAAGTGACATCATTATGTTGTTCTATGCTAACCTTCTCCTTTGTCCAGCTCCCAAAAGCTCAGGGTGGGAGTGGGTTAAAGGCAGAGGTGTGGCAACCCCACGCTCCCATTAACACATGAAACTGCCTTCTATTGAATCAGGCCATTGGCAAAAATTCATTTTTTGTAGGCTTGAGGTTCCTCTCCAAATATACAGAATTCTTTGTGCCTGCATTTTACAGAATGTATGCCGTCAGTACTAGCAGTACAGGTTAAGCAGTAAAATATACAAGAAATGAATGCTAATGACAGTGTTAACAGCACATGTTTTTAAAATGATTCCAATTACAGCTTTGGATAATACAAAATCTTCTCCAGTCATGACTTCTTCTAAAATAATCTCTCATAATTATAAGGTTAAAATTAATCCTTTCCTTTTAAAAATGGAACAACCGACTTGCTGATTTCCCCCCCTAATGGCACCTTATTAGACAAAATAGTTTTAAAAGTGAAACATTAGTGGTTTCTTCTTGTATAAATGGGTCACAAAAACCTCCAGTCTACAAATAACTCTCCCACCCACCACCCATCCCCTGAACTCTGTATGTACTGGGATGCTACAATGTAAAGGATTCA
>NW_015229248.1:0-790 GCF_001447785.1 Gekko japonicus | reverse complement strand
CAGGTCTATGGGAGGGAACAATAGATGTATAGTGTGTGGATCTTTATTTTTCTTGCTTGCTGCTCTCCAAAGTTTGCCCCTGTCCAAAGAGACCCGAATGGGCAGAGACTGCCTTTCTCCAAGCCATTGTCTACCCCACCCCCCAAAAAAGAGGGCACTGGTAGGTTGGGGGGCTAAGAATATGAGTTCCTTTCTCTCTCTCTCTAATGTCCATGTAATTTGCTATACTTGGGCCATCTTAGGTATCTGGCCTTGCCTCACCAGTTTGGTTCGATTGTGAAATCTTGTCTAGTTGTGCCAAAGCACATGGAATGCAGGTGCTTTGCTTTGCACAGGTGGCTGTGTGACATGTGGAAACCAGGAGGAGGCTGCAGAAGGCCTATGCAACAGACAAACCAAAGAGAATGAGGGGTAAACTGTTTGCAACTTTCCTATATCACACTCAGCAGAAGGGAAGGTGTAAACACTCTAGCTGACAATAAATAAACCTTAAATACATTGCACATATACAGTAAAATATACTAGATACCCCTATTGGGCCACAGGTTTATATATTCAGTCTCCTTTATATGACGTGGAGTCTTCTTGGGGAGGAACTGAGTCTGACACAGGTCAGTGCACATGCTTTTAATTGGAATTGGAAAATACATGCTATAAGACTGGATTATATTATCAAACATGATGTATGCCCTGAATAGGCATAATTGTATCTTAAATTAATGGGTTCTTTAATCTTCCAATTTTGTAGCTTAATCGTTTAAAAATGTTTATATATGGCTAATAGTTGACT
>NW_015229247.1:0-790 GCF_001447785.1 Gekko japonicus | reverse complement strand
AATTTGAATTTTTCTCATCATAATAACACTTTTTAAATGGGGGGGGCACAGTATGCTGCAGTCAGGGGGAGGAGGCAGGGAAGTTTACATTTTCTAGGGCTCCGCTGCTCACACTGCTTAGGATCCCAGCCAAACTAAAATCGAGTGCTAGGCTTCAGTCTGTTCCTTCGGCATCCTGTACATGCTGGAACAAAATATAAACACTTAATTAAAGCATTACTTAGCAATGCTTTGTGTGTTCGCAGAGAGCAATGACAGACAATCAAGGCTAATACACCTATCTAATTACACGTCGCTCTTTTCCATGTTGGACAAATGACTACAGGATGGTCATGCCAAAGTCTGGAACGCTTAGGCAATGAAATATTAATGAATTCCCATTGCACTTTCTTCTCAATGACATCTAAATGGGAATCAGATTTCAGACTTTGAGTGCTAGAAGCACATTTCTCCTATGTTAAAAAAATGCCCAGTGAACTTTAAAAATGTCAGCTTGCAGGGCTTTCAAATACATAATTTACTATTTTGTTGGCTGCTTATAAATGGATAATAATAAACTTAGGGCTGAATGCAGACTCATAAACGCTGGATCAAGAATGTGGGAAAACAGTGCAAATTGATAAATGCTAGAACATTATGGTACTAATTTTCTTGTAAGTGCAGCATGAAGAGAAAATGCAGCCAAAGCATTAAAATTGCACATGGAAGGTCATGGCTGGGTTGGCATTGCTTACATTAGGACAGTCTTGTCGGACCAAAAGTTTCTCAAACCAACATTCTGTTGTCAAGT
>NW_015229246.1:0-790 GCF_001447785.1 Gekko japonicus | reverse complement strand
TCACTGGAGTTTGTCTCACTTAAGGCAACTATTTGAACATTGTTTCGCTTTTTCCTTTTAAGAATCAGAAGAACAAACATGCTGTTAGTTACTTGGTGTCATTTCTGAACCCTGGTGAGTCTCTGGCAAAGGGTCAGCACACATGTGATGAATGGCTCAGTCCAATACATTCCTTCACAATGAACACATTAAAATAGTTGTGAGTTCCAAGGAGTATGCTTAGGATGGAGCAGTTGTACTGATTCGTTTGAAACCAGTTGCACCTGCTTCCAATACTCTGTTTAGCTCAGCCTGTTTGTTTATGCTCATCTCATGTACAGGTACCTTTTGCCAAAGACTGACATGAATCCAGATGGGTTGCAAATTGATTGAGCTTGATCCAGTCAAAGGTGCATTTAAACCATATTGATTTCAATGGAAACTTTGAAGGCATGTGCTGAAAAGAGTATTTTCAAAGAATGGCTGGGTTGGAAATGCAGAGGAATAACCAAAATTTCCATACATAGTGGGGAAAGCTTCAGAAGAGCATTGTTTCTCATAAAGTGCTCCTTGGCTGTCAACGTTAATGAAGTTGGCAAGCTTTTTCACACGAAGGCTTTGTAACATTTTCAAATGAATGTACAAAAAATTGCTTGTTAGGTCAGATGGTAGACAATGATTGATTCCATATTACTATCCACAATCCACTATGGAGTAAAGCAAGCTTTAAGGTCATTGATTTCAATGGGCTTCAGTGTAGACAGTTTATTTCCTAGAAATACAGTAAGGCCCTGGTCACACTGGGGGAAAA
>NW_015229245.1:0-791 GCF_001447785.1 Gekko japonicus | reverse complement strand
GGCATAACATCAGTTCTAGGTTTTTTCTAGAAGGGACATCATGCTGTCACTAATAGCTGCTGCCCATATCCCCACCCCCCATTTCCTGCTAGTTGCCAGGATATAACTGGAGACCATATATGGGACAAGCAGAGGAATGTAGCTCTCTCATGTGAGAGGCATGGTCCACTGTCTCCACGTGCCTCCCTAAGCAGGAACTGGGAGGCCATCCCACAGCCTCTATGACAATCTTCTGTTTTTAATGAGATAAGGTGGCTTATGGGTTCTGTGTGGTGTGTCCTCTGCTGGGCCATGGGATTCACCAGATGCCTAACCCATGTACCAATAATTGATGGTGTTCGTAATTAAATGTTTTTAGTTTTTTTCATATGTAAACCATGTAAACAATTTTCTTTTTCTTCTTTTTTAGCTGGAGCGGGAGTAACATTCGCTGGGGACAGCCTTTTCGCCTTCGACATATTACAACAGGACAATTTTTAGCCCTGACAGAGGACCAGGGTCTTGTCTTGGTAGACAAAGAAAAGGCTGACACAAAATCAACTTCCTTTTGTTTCAGAGCATCAAAGGTAACACAATAAATTCCAGAATGTTAGCCACTCAAAAATTTAAAAAACAATTTTGTAGCTTCTCAAAAGTATTTTGGTACATAAGTTATTTTATCTGTTAGATTTGAAAAAAGATACTGGGTCTGTATAAATTCTGTCACACAAATACTTTAAAAAAGTAATAAAGGTTTTTCCATTTTTTTGCAACTTGCAAGTTGGTGCGCTCCATCATTGCTCTGATGTGAG
>NW_015229244.1:0-791 GCF_001447785.1 Gekko japonicus | reverse complement strand
GGTGGCATGCTGGCGGAGGAATGACATGAACCCCACCACTGGTGTAGATGTGGGTATTCCTGGGGGCACGTCAGCCATTAAGTGGCCTCCAAAGTGTTTTCAGTGTGGGACCCCAAGCAGGTGCAAAGCTGCACTGGCAAAAAAGGCATTGTTGCCCATGGGCAGTCATTGTAACGCCATATTCACTCCCCCTCACACATCTGTGGCCATGCCCACAGGTCCCCAAGCAACTCAGGATACAGACTAATCGCACACCCAATCAGCTCCGGCCGTGCCTCCCTTCGGGACCCAATCAAAGCCCCGCAACCAATCACAGCCCTTCCTCCCTTGTCACCCCCTGGAGCCCTGCATGCTCAGTGGGCAGAGCCCCACCATTGGGTTCCTGCAGGGCTGACAGGTTATGCCTCCTCCCCACTGCCAGGTGGCCGGCCATTGTTACAGCATTTGGTCTCTTTAAGGGGGGACTCCAAGAGAGGATCATTGCTTGTGGGGCCCACCCCTTTTGGTCCCCCTGCCTGTGGCAGATGTTGGCTCTGTCTCCTCCACTCAGGACTCCCATTGGTCCTGCCTGCCAGGTCCTGCCTGGCAACAACACCAGCACAAACTAATCCAGCAGAATCGCCAGGGATGCCGCTGTGGCAGTGCCTGGTGACACTGTGGGGGAACATTTCCCCCCATTCAGCCACCATGTAACAATCCCCTTGGGGAAGTGATGAGCAGCACCACTGCGGTGCCGTGCTGGGCGCTGCAGCCCTGGTGGGGCTCAGGATTGGAGATACCAGGGATGGAAC
>NW_015229243.1:0-791 GCF_001447785.1 Gekko japonicus | reverse complement strand
TTTGGGAGAGGGAGAAAAATGTATCTTTGCCAACTCTCTCCCCCACATGCATAATTTTATAAACCCCTCCCCAGTCTTCCCTTAGGTCTGTTCTTCTTACCCCATTGCCCTTTACTCTTCAGTCATTACCTGCTTGTCAGAGTGGAATGCCCAGAGCGAAACCTCTAATCTCTGACGGCTGGCTGTTAAGTGAAGTAATTGTATTACTAGGTGGGGGGAAATGAGTCAACTGATTAGTTGAAGGAACTTTTAGGGCCAGATGGAAACAATGTTTGCTTTTCAGCTTAAAAAAAGAGGTGGCCTGGATCCATTTTTTAAAACTGTGGGTGGTTTTCCTCCAGTATATTATCTGACTTTTATACTCTATCCTTCTACCGAGAAGCAACATAAATGGGGTTTATCCTATTATATCCTCACAACAATCCTCTGAGGAGGGTTAGGTTGAAATAATGAGTGAGTGCCTCACCCAAAGCTATGGCCCACTGAGATATATGACTGAGTAGGGATTTGAAGTCAAGTTTCCCACAACCGATTATACAGATTGTCCAGTAGAAGCATGAATAGTCAAATGCAGCTGAAGAATTACCATGCATGGGGGAGGAAGGATTGTACTCCACAAAATGGAAGCTGTATATAAACCCAGACTCTGTTCATACCTGAAGAGAAGCAGCAGCCTGCACCTAAAAAAACCACAAAACACTTTTAATTTACTCTGAATACCTACTGAAAGGTATTATCATCCTTGTTATCTTCCTTGCGATTACGATTTTATTACTTTTTATCTGAAGAAA
>NW_015229242.1:0-791 GCF_001447785.1 Gekko japonicus | reverse complement strand
AAAATCTCCAGGTATTTCCCAGCCCAAATTTGTCTTACAGACTTCAAGGTGTGTCTGCACATTGCTATATATCATTCCACTGTGCAGAAACACACACATTTTCAGAGTTCATTGCATACTGCCAGTGAGAGAGGCGGTTCACAAGTACAATCTGCACTGGGCCAGCAAGTAAGCATCCCTCACTAAAGAAAATCCAAAACTCAGCAGCAGCATATAATGAGATAAATAGGAGCAACATCTATTTAATAAGCTTATATGTAAGCAAGAGAACAAGGGCAAGAGCACTGAAAAAAGAGGGAGAAATATCAACCATGTTTAATTTTTGCTGTTGATTACATTGTCTTATATGGATTTATCATGACTAAGGCAGCTGTTAGAAGACAGGGAAGAGAGTGTGGTTAAGGTGGAGAACTGAAACAGTGATCCATAAATGTGATACTCCAGTGCACATAGGGAAGTACAGCCCCTCATGCCTTGACTGTTGGCAAATATGTGGGAAAGTGCTCAAAAGGAGCAGTCAAGTGTCCTACTAAGTACTTTAACAGACCCTTATTTTATGTGACAACTCTGTCTTTCCCATTTTTCTATGACGCCAAACCAGCACTCATCGTATTGCCATATATTGAGAGGCAGTGTGGTGTAGGGGTTACAGCGAACATGAACACATCAAGCTTCCTTATACTGACTCAGAACACCTTTCAATGCTTATGAGGGCCGCCAAGGTGGCCAATAATTTAAAACACACGTGATAAAAATCACATTATAAAAACCATTAAAATCAACTCCCCCCC
>NW_015229241.1:0-791 GCF_001447785.1 Gekko japonicus | reverse complement strand
AAGAAGTGAGCAGTGTCTCATGAAAGCTCTTACCTGCCGCAAATGTTGTTAGTCTTTAAGGTGCTATTGGTCTCTTGCTCTTTTCTACTGCTACAGACAGATGAACACTGCTACCCATCCTGAGGTAAAGGGGTGAATAAAAGTGTATAGATAGAAGGAACTGGTCTGTTGTCTTTTTAAAAAATCTGTTTTTTTGTGGCTGCTATTACGGTGCTTTGTTTTTGCTCTAATTTTGTCCTTCAAAAATGTTGTAATGGCTTGCTAGTCCTTCAGCTCCAGGGTAAAAACCAAAAGAGAAAAGTTGTTTGGTGAATCATCCACATCGAGAGAAATTGCAAAAAAACCTAGAATTTTTGTAAAGCGAATTTTTCTCAATAGCAATTGACAAATTAGTTTTTAGAATTAGTTTTTATAGTTAGCATTAAGTATGAAACCCCCTGACAATTCAAGGATCAGTTTTGTTAAATTTTCAAAGGATTTAAATATTTCATTTTTAATTGAGAAGGTTAGGGATTGCTGTTTGACCGCTCAGATGTCTCACTTCCCAACTTTCCTTTTTGCTTCTATATGATGGAAATGGTTGTTGTTAGTAATCTGCACTGGGGGGAAAATCAAATTGATACATCAACCGAATAAGAGCAAGTTTTCTAGTCCATATTGCTGAAGCTATGCTGAATGGGATATCAGTGCCCCATGCCAAGCCTTGTACTAAGTATAATTGATATACTTAGTACAAGGCCACTTATACTAAGTATAATTGATATAAAATTAGAAACAAATATCAGAATAAA
>NW_015229240.1:0-791 GCF_001447785.1 Gekko japonicus | reverse complement strand
AACCCGGTTCTCCCAGACTAGAGTCTGCAGACTTAACTACTACCCCAAACTGGCTTGAAATCCACAAGTTGCCTCAGTGTCCATCACAACTCATCTACATTTTCATCGTCAATCTCAGAAATACCTAATTATGTGTGGGTATGAATATGTATATGTCCTGTCTCTGTCTATGCCCATACTGTTGCATGAGAACTACTATGCTATGTTGCATTTAAGACTAGGTCTGAAGACAGATTGCTTGGTATACTGTAGCTGCTGCATATAATAACAAGTCCTTACAGCTTTTCTATCTTATAAAGTGTTCTTGAGGGATTGATTTGCAATGGAGGAAAGACTGGAAGAAAGAAATACTTAATCCTTATCCTACTAGTTGCTTTTCTCAGGGAATTGCAGCCAAGCTGCTTTTGTCTCTGCCAATATTTTGGAGCTATGTTATCCCCATGTGAACAATCATTTGTTTTATTTTAAACTTTTATGTCCTACCCCTAGAGTTGTCAACATGGGGCTAGCAACCCTTGCTGGCAATGCCATTGTATTATTAGTGACACACTGACATCACTTCCGGCATGACCAGAGGTCATGTCGACATGTTGCTGGTGAAGCTCCAGCATTCAGCTAAAATGCTATGGCAAAGTTTTGACCGAATGCTAGAGCATCACTGGTGAGTACTGATAACACTTCTGATCATGCCGGAAGTGACATCAGTGCATGGGGATGCTGGCAATCAGCCCCACATTTCTCCCCGTCTTCCCCACTTCCCAACTGAATGGCAGTGGGAAGGGTCCTCTGGG
>NW_015229239.1:0-791 GCF_001447785.1 Gekko japonicus | reverse complement strand
CATATGCATTTAAAAGTCCCTTAACTCTTTGTTTTGTCAAAGCTGTTTGGTTTTTGAATTCCACGTTTAGATGTCTGAAATTCTCTTGACTGCAACAGAACAGTCTGTTCTGTATGAGATTTTGACAGTTGGAATTTTTTTTGGGGGGGGGGATGTTCAAGGAAGGTAAATGCATTTTTGATGAGGAGACATGAAATGATGGCACCTCTCAAAACAGACCAAAGAGTAAGCAGCAGTTTTTAATCTTCAAGAGCTCTTAGGGTTCAGTAAATTGCACAATTGCCTAAAGCCCAGGAAGGATGTTCGCAATGACACCTCTGGTGGGTCGTTGTCTCACAATCTCGGGACACTATGGAAAAGATCTGCATCTTGTTGTCACTGATGTTGCGTGGATAATAAATAGATAAGACAGATGCTTGATTATTGTATGTTTCCAGCAAGAATTTTCAGCATGTTTCTAGCAAGAACTTCTAGCATGTTTTCAGACTGTTTTCTGCAACTATACTAAAGATAGTCAACATAGAGTAACAAATCAACAACTGGTCAGTGCAAAGGTAGATCCGTTGTACAGAGTAATAATAATAATTTGAAAGTTGTAACGCATTTTGAGCTGTATCCAGCGCCTCTTTCAAGAAAATTGCAGCATTCCTTTGCAATTTAGGCTGATATTTCATGTCTTATTTAAACAGCTGTATTCAAAGTAAAAAGCCCAAACAGAAAGCAAAACCAAGCGGATCAACAGTGGATTAATTAAATGCACTTCAGAATTACCTTTATGTATCAGACTAGGG
>NW_015229238.1:0-791 GCF_001447785.1 Gekko japonicus | reverse complement strand
GCACCTGCCCCTTACCCCACAGATTCAGGAAATGCAAAGGAAATTTGATTCAGGAAATTCAAACACACACTCATTCAGGCTGGCAATCTACCTAGCAGACGCACATGGGAACGCAAACAGAACATCTTTTCCATCCAGGCACTGACTTCTTCCAGAACTAAACCCATGGAAATAAGCTTGTCTTTATTTGCTGGCAAACCTGGGCCTCCCGTCAACACTATTTATAAACCAACCACAGGTTTTCTTTCCATTTGGAAAGAAAACTTTGTAGGAATGACAGCAAAAAAGAATCCTTCATTCAGCTCTCTGTATTATTTTTCTTTCCATTAAAATCCTCCAGCCATCAGATCTTTATACACATTGCTCAAAAGGAAATGAAGTAGTCCCAACTACATTACGGAAGGCGCTGATTCAGAAAATTTTCTCCTCCCACAAACAGAGGGAAAGACACTCAGCTTTGGGCACTTGTTACCACAAGCCAGCCTTTAAAAGGAAGAATCATCACTATTTCTTCAAAACACTTTATGTTAGTTAATTCTGATTCCAAGAATAGCCCAGTAAGATACAGCAATATTGCAGATGCGCAACAGGGCCAATTTGGACATGACCAAAGATGTACTTAGGAATCCTGTAACTTCCAGGTGTGCATGGCCTGATTAGGTTCAGGACAGCGGCACTTAAAATACCTGCCCTTTGCCCCAGTGGGGAATTTACATGCATGGATGGCTATGCAGAACTTTACCCAATGTCAGGTCTCCCAGTTTAAGACACTCTCCACAACACACTTAAGC
>NW_015229237.1:0-791 GCF_001447785.1 Gekko japonicus | reverse complement strand
TTGTAGATGCTGTAGCTATGGCCAGTCATCCCCATTTCAAAGACAGATGCAGGAAGAGTCTCCAACTTCTCCTCACCAGTGCAGAGTGGTCCATCCTTGCTCACTGCTATGAAACCGGGAAATGAACACTGAAATGCCTGTTGCCAGAAGGCCTTAATAAAAGCATCTTCTATCACCAAAGTAGGATTTCTCATATGAAGGAATCTATAGAATCCCAACACCTCAACTGAGTGAATAGCAAAGGCTATAGCTCCCTGAATGATGATGTCTATGTCCCAGTTTCTTTGGTAGGGAAGCGATACAAAATCCATCTGAGCTGTCATAATCCAGACTTTGCCTTTTGTTTTAACTGGGTTATCCTCACATTCTGCAACCTGGTGCACTGTCCTCATGCTCATGACTGTCTGAATTTCACCATGTATAACTAGTGCAGTAGCAGAGCTTCCCATACCAATCTTGTACGTTTCTAGTCCCTTTTCCAAAAGTCCAGTGAAACCATCAGAAAAACTTATCGCTTGTAATATTTGTAAGAACTCAAAGCAGACACCACTTTGGGAAAAAGAAGAAATGACATTCTGTAGGAATTGTTCTACATTTTCAACAGCCAGATAAAATAATCCGATCCACGTCCATCTGAAGTGCAAAAGTAAGTGAAGAATGCCCTTATATTGATGGGCCACATTTGGGAACATCCAGTGGGAAAAAGGAGACAGGCTTTTCTCAGTCACCAATGAAGCAGTTCCATAGGTCAGCTAAAGGAAAGAAGAAAAATAAAAGGTTGCTCTATCCAA
>NW_015229236.1:0-791 GCF_001447785.1 Gekko japonicus | reverse complement strand
CCTGCAGGAAATGACCCCTGGTTGTCAGTTCATTTAATAAGAATGGGAAAAGAAAACTTGGATCCAGCAGGGGTTCTAAACAACCCTGACGTAGGTCAAATAAGGCAAGACCTTCCTACTTAATGGTGGGAACACAGAAAGGCTCAGAACATTGTGATAGCAGCTCGGCCCCAATGCTGGAACCTCCACCTGCCGTCATACCAGTTCATTCTGTTGCAATATGCCGTCCATTGCAGATCCACCAAAATGAGGACCAATCCCAGCCCAACTCACCTGCATCCTCGACTAGGGCAACAAGAGTGACTGGGACTTCGAAGGGGTCTGTGTGGGGGCTCACGCTGAACCCAAACGTGACATTTAAGGTATAATTCCTGACAGGACCCGACACATACTGGAAAGAGAATGGGAGATTTGGGTTAGCCAACACGAAGCGTCACCGACCAGCTGGCTGGCCACCACCAGAAGATTAACAGTTCTCAAGGGAGATGTTCTACATAGGAAGGAGGTCCCAGCTCTATTTTGGATTGTAGCTCATGAGCTGAGTGGGTTGGCCAGTTAGATGCTCAACAGCTCCTGGTTTTTATTCGAAGAACTGGGCAAGTAGGTAAGTCGAAAGGCCACACGATCCTACTTCCAGTGGGTTGTCTACAGCTGGGAGGGTCACAAGCTGTTCAGATCGTGAACTTGTCACATGCCGATGTACGTGGCACATTGTTACAAGTACAAAACCCCCCAACCCAGATGAGTCCCTGCTCCAGATGAGGTTGGGCAAAGTGGTTTGCATCCATTCT
>NW_015229235.1:0-792 GCF_001447785.1 Gekko japonicus | reverse complement strand
CCATCACTGTGCATGTAGGGTGCCGTCAACTCACAACCAACTTATGGTGATCCAGCAGGACTCAAGGCAAGAGATCTCTGCATCACAACTCCGAACTTCCTTGGTGGTGTCCCATCCAGGTATTCACCAGGGATGACCTTGCTTGGCTTCTGAGACTGAACGAGACTGACCCAGCCTGGGCCGTCCAGGTTTGGGCCAATCCATTCTTGTGTATGTAGACTGCCATCAAGTCAGACTCAACTTACAGTGACCCCATAGGGTTTTCAAGGCAAGCAATGAGCAGAGGTGGTTTGCCATTGCCCGCTCTGTGTAGCAACCCTGGGCTTCCTTGGTGGTCTCCCATCCAAGTATCGACCAGGGACAATTCTGCTTGGCTTCTGAGATCGGATGAGAATGGGCCAATCCATTATTGTGTTTGTGTAGAGCTGTCAAGTCACGGACAACTCATGGCGACCCCATAGGGTTTTAAAGGCAAACGATCGGCAGAGGGCTTTTACCATTACCTGCCTCTGTTTAGCGACCCTGGCCTCCCTTGGTAGTCTCCCATTCAACTACTAACCAGGGCCTACCGTACTTAGCTCCTGAGATCTAGAACAAGAGAAAAGAGATTGGGTTTATACCCCACCCTTCACTACTCAAAGGAGCCTCAGAGCATCTTACAATCTCCTTTCCCTTCCCCTCTCTACAACAGACAGCCTGTGAGGCAGGTGGGGCTGAGAGTAAACTGTAAACTAAATATGAGGAGTCAGAGTGATGCGGTGGCCAAAAAAAGAGAGGCAAATTCAGTCTTGG
>NW_015229234.1:0-791 GCF_001447785.1 Gekko japonicus | reverse complement strand
TCCATGTAGGATTTCTGTGGGTCAAGGGGTGTGTGTGATTCTCCTAATTTCCCCTTTCTGCTGGACTCTCCCCAGTGCTGTTCCTGGTGATCCCTGTCCCCCGGCAGCAGCATTTCAATGCACATTTTGGGCTGTTGTAAGAAAGGGGAAGATGAGAAGGTTGCACATGGCAGACAGAAATCCTTAACCTTCTGCGAAAACATCCAGTGGGTCCAAGCCATTGTTCCATCCTTTGTTTGGCAGGCTTAATCTTTTACCAAGGATTTCATTTACAGAGAGGTTTTCGATCTGTAGCATTCCTAGGTTTCCAGTAATTATTTATCTATCTATTTAAAATATTTTTATTCTGTCTTTCCACCCAAATAGGGTCTTCAAGTCAGCAAGCATTAAAATATCTGAACAGTAGAACAGCCTTTAAAATAATATATAAAATAACTATAAAGGTTACTTTTGTGTCAAGGGTCAAATGTATTTACTTATTATCACTACTTGGAACGAATTTGTACACAGCTGATGCCAAAATATATGCTCTGGGTTGAGTTTTGTTGTACTTTCAAGTGTTGCCAGAATTTTATATTCCAAGATAAAGGAATCTGGGGGAGGGGGGCTCTAGAGGAGAGCCAGGGGGGGTTAAAAAATAGATTAGAGGCCAATAAGTAGTTATTGGTCAGGGCAGTCAGACTCTCAAATTAAGTTCCAGATATTTTCAGGTGCTCAGTTGAGTTTTTGTTTGTTCGTTTGTCTCTGTATCAGAGGTGGAGCAGCTTGTCTTTGCCTCATGTAGGAGAGTA
>NW_015229233.1:0-791 GCF_001447785.1 Gekko japonicus | reverse complement strand
ACACACACACACAAAGGTGGGGTGGAGAGGGAAGCAAGAATGGATATTATGTTCTAGGAATATAGTAGATAATGTGTTCGGTCTTGTACACATGACAATGTCAGAGATGTTTGGATGAGAATTGTCAACAAGTTTCACAAAAAGGAGGTGGGAGGGTCATCCCTGTCCCCCAAAGTCATTTTGTCTGGTCCCTGGTAGCTCTACAAAAATGTTACCAAATCATAAGAAACAGGAAATCCAAATTTGAATATTACCGCTCCCTTGGATTTTATGCACAATATATAAATGCATGCATTTGTGAGTAACAGCATACCCGAGCACAGGCACTCTGTAACTGAGCAGAATGTGTGCAGAATTTTGAGATACGCAACAAAAAGATTTGATAAAAGCAAGTTGCCTTTCAGATTTGCACCCACTGGAAGGACTCAGAAAGTATTACTGGAGAGGACACTTCTATTTTTATTCATTTTTGCAGTCTCTTTCAAGGCAGTCATTGGGATGGTGCTATAACCCTGTTCAAGGCTTGCATGCCTCGAGAGGGGAGCAAGGACAAGCACACTGGTCCCAACTCCTCCAACATACAATGTCCTCCAGTGGGCACAGGGCCTGAATGTACAGAAATGATATGCCTGTGGGTTCAGGCCTGTCATCAGGTACATTGAAAAGCTGACAATTAAAAAGATCCTGTTTGTGAATAATTTATATGCACATAATAAGATCCATCCTTCGGAGCAGGAACACGGCTTTGTTTACCTGTGTAAGTGCTGTATCCACATCAGGCAAATATGCAT
>NW_015229232.1:0-791 GCF_001447785.1 Gekko japonicus | reverse complement strand
TGGCAGAAGCTCTCTAGGGTTGCAAGCAGAGGATGGTCTTTCTGAACACCTGAGATCCTTTTTAACTCAAGCAGACTTTGGGCATGTGTTCTCCCACAGAGTTGCAGCCCCAGGTCGAGATGGAGGCTGTAACCGATTCACAATCTCCGGTGAATTGTACAGGCTATTGCAACCACAAAGGAAAAAGTATTTGGTATGCCTTGCCCTAGGGAACTCACTCCTGTTGCTGACATCTACTTTTCCTTCTCACAAAGCTCTCAAATATTATCTGAGTTGCACAGATTGAGGCTGAGAAATGGGAGCTTTAACATATGAGGAGAAACCCAAGAGAACCATACCTGCTGTGTCCTCCAGCTGTTTTCATGAGCCGTTCCGTAAATAAATACAATGGAAATTATCTTGATTCAGAACCCAGGTAGGCAGTCAAGCTCAAGAGAATAGTTTAGCATGAGTAAGCTGCCATAACAAACGCAATATTGCAGGGATATTTGTGAAAGAGGTAGGTGAGCAAGCTGTGAATTTGGAGCAGCCAAAAAGCAAGGCTCCCCTAGCGTGCAAGATTTTTTTCATCTGTCAAAATACCTGTCAAGAGAGACATTGCTTCATGCTCCCTAACCTGAAACTCTGCTTGAAGGGTGGGGAGAAAGGGAATTTAAACTGCCTACAATAGAAAAAACCCACATCATGTAGAGCTAATGGGACAAATATGTGGGGAACTCATAGAAGACACAACTTGCTCAATCAAGACAGCCAGCGGGGGGGTCATCAGTTACAAACGATCATCTAAAAGG
>NW_015229231.1:0-791 GCF_001447785.1 Gekko japonicus | reverse complement strand
CAGCTTAGAGGGAACACTGCTTCCCATCATCCCTCATCCGTTGGCTAGAAAGCCATGGATGTGGATTTAACATTAATGAAGCCCTCAGTTCTAGACAGTGAATCCCTACAGGAGTAATAAAGATCTATGATCAGGTGGGGGAAATTTAACAAGAAATGTGGAAAGAATATTAAGAACCAGACAGGATGAAATCAGAAATTAAGTTTATTAAGGGGAACAATATAAACTCAGGAGTGAGGAATTAGCAAATCCAAGCAAGAACAATAATTCCAAATGCCCAATATTGAGTAATTACTACAGAGCAAGTTACCACCCTCAAGGCAGAACTGAGAAAATTGAGTAGTAGGAGAAGGAAGAGAGGAGAGAATGGTTTACTGCTATCAGTGCCGGGAATCCATTGGGGATGCTACCACCAGTGCAAGGGTCCAGGACATTTGGGCAGTGAGTAATCTAAGAATGAAAGAACTGTACTGTACCAGGCAAAAAACACACTTGGGGAGAAATTCCTAAGTTATAGGGCAAGATGGGTGAAGATCAGATGTGTACTCCAGTTTTTGAAGTCTGTTTTCTCCTAGCCAGTGTCTGATATGGGACATCATCTGAAGTGGGAGAAAAATGCCAGGGTTGGGGAGAGCACAGTGAGGTAAGGCAAAGAAAAAGGCAGAGTTTACTCCTCTTGCCTGCAAGGAGAAAAGTTACCCCTGCAAATGTGTGGATGTTATTATTGGGTTGATTTCCTAATATGGCTAGTCTCAATTTTAATATTAAAGACCTGGGTTCAATTTTTTTTT
>NW_015229230.1:0-791 GCF_001447785.1 Gekko japonicus | reverse complement strand
TTCCATCCTCGGTGGATCTCTCCGTTCAGGTCCCCGCCCCCCCCCGCCCCCGGGAGATTTCCATGAGCCCAGACAGCAGGGGCCGATTTGACACCCGGGTCCAGAATGGCTCCATCTGACCATGTGGCTCTCGGAAGCAATGGGCTCCTGAATTTTGGCTGCTACTCAGAGGTCGCAAGACCTTCGTGACTTCCAGGAGAGTCTCCGTAAGATCCGTCTACGATACTACGTGGGAAAGGACCTTCTTGAGGTGGTGCCGATGCAAGCACGTCCACCCTGGCCTGGGCCATCAGTTGGCCCCTCCTTCACAGGGTGCTCATCAGAAAACAAACAAACAAAACCATCGGCCTGCAGGTGTCCACCCTTCATTTCCAGGTAATTGCTTCCGCCTTCATGTAGCTGGCATCCCTTAACGAGACCTCCTCATATCTTCTGCTTTCTCCATGGGGTCACGCAGATCAACCCCCTACTGTGGTCCACAGATTGTCTTCATGGAGGCTGCATATAGTTCTTTCGGCTCTCGCTAATCCTCTTTTTGAGTTCTTAAGAGAAGTTCCCCTTAAAATGTCTGCACATGAAAACCCTCCTCACAGCAGTGATTTTGGCTAGGAGGGGTTGAAACTGGGAGCCTTGTCAGCCAGGAAAGGCCTTCGTGTCTTCCACAAGGACAAGGTGATGCTCAGGCCGGATCCCAACTGTACCACCCAGGTGAGCTCCACTCCTCACAGGAGCCAGGAGATTCATGTCCCTTCCTTCTGCCCACATCCTAGGCACCCCAAGGACAGAGAGTG
>NW_015229229.1:0-791 GCF_001447785.1 Gekko japonicus | reverse complement strand
GAGAGTTCCAGCACCTCTTTTTAAAAAAGCAAAGCCCTGGAGAGGAGTAATGTGATTTTTGGGTCCTGCTGCACTCTGAGCAGTGCGCAAGGCCCGATTCAGATTTGAACTGCAGAGGGCCAGTTAAACCTCTCCTTGACCATTTCCTGACCTAAAATGGGCCATAGGGAATATGCCATTTGTCCCACTGGGACATATACTGGATCTGATTCATCTGAATTCTGCAGTCTGCATCCAGCACCCACTGGAAACATTTTCTGCATTCCTTAAAAAAGTTGCAACATTATGCTCAGCCTTAGTCTGGATTGGAAGCAGAGGGGTCCGTAGAAGAAGTGTGAGGGCTTTGCTGCCAGTGTTCTTTGCACTGTATAAATCAGAGAAAGACAACATATATGTGTATAAATGTGACTATTTTTACTTGGTTCGCTGATGTCTTGGCTTGTTTTGAAACAGGAAGACCCTGTTTTGCGGCACAGGCCGGAATAAAGGCCACAGTAAATCTTCTCCCTTGCACCCCTTTCTCTTTGCTCCTTAGTCTCTGCCCTGTTTCCTTTTCATCCTCAGACTGCAGCTGTTTTGTTTCACTTGGAACTAGCTCTGCAAACGAAAACAAAAAAGAGATCCCACTCTCTTGGACTGGGGCCTGAGCTCTGCCTCCTTCCTCTGAAGAGCATACCTGCTGCACACCTGAGCAAGCGGCCTCCTCTGCCAGCCCCAGGGCTCGCTCCCTCCTGCAGATCTAACTCCATCATCCAAAGGCAAAATTGATTCCTTCTCCGATCCAATTTGTA
>NW_015229228.1:0-795 GCF_001447785.1 Gekko japonicus | reverse complement strand
CTCGGCCTTCCTTATAGTCCACTCTCGCAACCGCTACACTACACTGGCTCTAACCTCAGTTTCTCGGATTCTCCAAATGCTGCCTCCTGGTTGAGCCATCCCATTGGACATGGCACAGATCTTCTATTTTCCAGCTGCAGCCTTCTCCAAGAAAGGCTCCCAATGCAACGTGTAAGAGATACAAGGCTGTTCTTTTTAGGTGGACATTTTGCAGTTTATCTCATAAGAACTGTAATGTTTAGAGGGAAATTTGCAACTTTGTTCTATGTACTGGGAGAGAATCTTGGTGAAAAAAGTATTGCACATTTTATACACATGAACACATGAAACTGCCTTATACTGAATCAGACTCTTGGTCCATCAAAGTCAGTATTGTCTACTCAGACTGGCAGCGGCTCTCCAGGGTCACAGGCAGAGGTCTTTCACATCACCTGCTGCCAGGTCCTGTTAACTGGAGATACCGGGGATTGAACCTGGGACCTTCTGCATGCCAAGCAGATGCTCTACCACTGAATGATACAGGTAATTCTTCACTAAAGCAGCAGTAAAGACCACCAGTTTAGATGGCTTCAAAAGGGAGATAGACCTACCTACTGTAACTTTGTTTTTCTACAGCTGTTAGCCTTGAGATGTTAGAAGCAGCATACCCCAGAATATTCATTGTTGGGATCAAGCAACAATAGAAGGCTGTTGCATTCATGCCCTGCTCATGGGCTTCCCAGAAGCACTCACATGATTACGGTTGTAAAACAGGACACTAGACTAGGGCCCCGGTCACACGGCCGGAAAATGCGG
>NW_015229227.1:0-791 GCF_001447785.1 Gekko japonicus | reverse complement strand
TGGCTTGGTGACTAAGCAATAGAGTAGGTTTAGGGTAGCTATAGCATGAGACTCCCCACTCTGGATGACCATTTTCCAGCACCGCTCAACAGTACAGTGGGGAAGGCAGAATTGGCAGGGGCAGTGATTTGGTGTCAAACCAATACTGCAATGTCACATTTGGCATAACCCGAAAGTGACATCAGATAGGTGTGGAATTCTAAAATTCATCTAAAACTTAATAGTTAAATCATAGAGTTTTTGTTAAATATTAACTCTCATGCGATGAGTTGACATCTGTTCCATTTAGCACTGGAAGTGATGTCACAGTCTTGACACAATGCCAGTCAGGTAAATTTCTTTCTATCTTAATCTCCCACCAGGTGACAGGTGAGCATTAGGGGAATGGCATTCCACTGAAAAAAAGTTCTGTCTCTGATGGCAGGGCACAGACAGCAAAGCTTGAGGGATGGATCTTAATGCTATTTCACAAGATGGTTTGGTAAACCTGCCTTCCAGGGTTGGGACTGGGAGACATACTTTTCAGTGGTTTCAGTCCTACCTCTAAGGTAGATTTTAGAGTGTGGCACTCAGGGATAGCTGCTTGGCCTCTTGGCCTCTGTCCTGTGGAGTCCTGAAAAGTTCCATCTTATCCTTCATGCTTTCTAACATTTACCTGCAGCTACTGGGAGAGGTAGTATAGAGATTGGGGCTGATTTGCACTTCTAGCACATCCCAGAAAGGCTGTGGAAAGTACCATGAACAAGTGTCATTTTAAATGAAGGGTAGCCATGTTTGTCTGTCTGTAGCAG
>NW_015229226.1:0-791 GCF_001447785.1 Gekko japonicus | reverse complement strand
GTTGGGGGGGGGGAACAGAAATCCCACTCAGCATTCCCAAATCCTCACAACAAGACACGCCTAACACAGTGCTGTGGATCATGACCATTATATGTGCAAACCATCTCCCCAGCCAAGGGACACTCAGTGACAATATTGCAAGCTCACCCGTTACCATTCTAAGTTTTTCCTAAACAGCAGATATGTTGCTAAAATATTTTACTACGCGAGAAATGCAAAAATATCATTCCTCACCCTGCCCCAGAATTCTTTTCTTGCCGGGGCAAAAAATAAAAAAATCAAGAACTGGAAGAATCTCCACTATAAATGCCTGGTTTTCTGCTGGATAACAAAGTAAATAAATGCAAAGTGACAGGGAAATAACTACTACGTTAGAAACATTTTTCATTGAACAACTGATTTCAAATGAGTAATTGCAGAGTAAGACACAATGAAGTGATGCGAAACCCACCCTAATTCCATATAATAAATAGGCACTTTTAGCTGGCAATTCCCCCACAACTTTGTACCAGAAAAATTAGGCTTCTGTAGCCACCACAATCATGTAAGTGGTGTTTCTATCATTCAGCATGTTTCATTGATCAGAATAGGCAACTTTATCTGCCTTAACATTGGGCTTCTTGGGGAGAATTCTAGGCTTTGAGAAATACAGAAATTGGCATCAGTTTCCATTGGCACACTGCACTGATGCTCCGCTATCCAGGAGGGGCTTTTATTTTTCAAAGCAAGATACAGAGATTTCATTTGAACCTCTATGCAGCCCCTGTTGAATGAAAGGCACAAAGAAAGAT
>NW_015229225.1:0-791 GCF_001447785.1 Gekko japonicus | reverse complement strand
AAACAGGATGCTGGACTAGATGGCCCTTTTTCCTGATCCATCAGGGCTCTTATGTTCTGCTGTCAAGTAATTCCCAGAGAAGTGGCAACGTGAATGCTCTAGGCCTCTCAGGAATACATAGCCATTATCCTGTACCAATCAAAATGTCTCTTTCTATAAAGCTGCCTGCAGTGGCATCTTTGTGAATTAAAGTCTGCAGTGACTTTCTGGGTGAGTGTCCCCGAAGAAGGGACTCCCAGGTGAAGGAAAGCCCAAATCGCTGCCACGCTTTGCGTGTTCTTATTCTAAGCAGCATGCTGAATTAACCCAGGTTAAATATGGATTTATTGTTCATTGGTTTTTGACACAATTAGCTTCTTGGTTAATTGGAGGAAGAGAGCTTGAACAGAATTGTGATTTGCATCTTATTTAAATACCAATTGGATACTGCTGGTGGCCCGTGAGGTGGCAGTGAGTTCAAGGAGCAGCTCATGTTTGGCAAACAAGAATTAATCCTCTGCAAACACAGCCTGGGGAGCTGAGTAAATAGGAGCAGGGCAGGTTGCTTGTCTACCTGGTGGGAAGGGATGCCTTTTTGGCCTGCCTCGGGCAGAAGTGGGAGCCCAGCAGCATTCCTCAAGTCCCCGGACTGTCTGTGATCTCTCTGTTGTTGAAAGACAGAGGGAGGAGCAAATCAAGGACCAAATTACACCTCCTGTGGAGTTCCTTGGTTCTTGGGCAAGCCCTTTCTTTTGTGCTGTTTGCCACCGAAAACCCTCCTTTTCACCCCACAAAGCAAAATATTCCATTAG
>NW_015229224.1:0-791 GCF_001447785.1 Gekko japonicus | reverse complement strand
ATCTGGGAAAAGCTTACATATACTTTCAAAATGCAGTACAGCTTCTGAAATGTAATAACTGAGATAGACCACACATTAAAACGTGGGTGAGGAGCCTTCCCATTTCTTAACTGGTTTGCGTTTCTATATGGTTTGGTGGAGTTCTTTCTTTCATTTCCTCTCATTTTATCTCCAACTGTGTACAAAATATTGTGCTATATAAAAGGGGAATTATTTATGACCAGACCACAGGTTATGATCCCTTCTCTCTCCCTCTCCCTCCCCCCTCCCTCCTCGGCATTTAAAGAGGAATTGTTCCTTTGACCTCTGACCCTGGAGCTTAAGGATGAGATCAATAAATAGCAACCCTCAATGCAGAGGTGGTTGTGATAAGCCTTAATATGAAATGTCATATATTCACCGGCACAATACCTTACTTTTCCATATATGTTGATTGCAGCCCTCCAGGGCAGAAGAAGTCATATTTCAGAGTGCACTTCATTTCTCCTCTCTTCTGGCTATGCTGAGTGCATGATTATAGGAAAGGCAGTAAAATGCTTCCATTGAGAGGAGGCTTACCCAGAGAGGCAGGGGTCGAGGCATAGCCTTAATCTCCATGACACAATTGTTGTATATGTGTATTCATCTTTCCATCCATCTTTCTTGCGACTCCTGTAGTCAGAGCATGGGGCGGCAATCATTTCATGGGAGGATTAGAATCTTTTCAATCTGAATGACACACAAGGGTTTTAGAAACTATCCTGATCCAGCATCCGCAAGAATGGCATGTTGTTTCTTTGCCATTTCTTTTA
>NW_015229223.1:0-791 GCF_001447785.1 Gekko japonicus | reverse complement strand
CTGCTTATCTTCCGAGATCTGATGAGATTCAGGGCATAATAAAAAATATGCTTCTCAATGTTCAGACTAAATAGCGAAGGATTCATGGTCTATTCCACTTTTAATCAATTTTTCCGTGGCTCGTCTCGATCGCTCCCCTCTGTTCCGCGTCTTGCAAAGTTTCTCCCCTCTAATTCCCAGTAACAAGGTTGGTATTTTAAACGGATATTGTTCTATGGGCAATTTCTCTCTTGTTTCTTCAGATCCCGAAATTATACTGCATTCCACATGGCTGAAATTAGCAAAGCTTTGATCTAAAGGGGCGTAATGTCCCAGTCAGCGAGAGGATCTCATTAAGACCGATATTAAAGAGTCCATACTATTAGCGCAATGGACGCATTCCAGCAACCCTTCCTCTTTGCCATTCCCAAGTAAAAGGTTTTAAACGAACGTCTTAATTAGACCCCGGATATTAGGAAGAACATTATCCAAAGTGAAATTATGCCATAAACCTCAGATCTGGTCTATTTCCCTCATAATTCTTCCGGCGGCCTCAATGGTTTTAATAGCTGGACAAAATTTCCCTTTCTCTCCGCACTGTCTCTTGTCATCGATCTTCCTAGTTAATTATAACCACTTTGAGTTTGCATTCTTTCCAGGCACCCAGAGGTTTCTAGTAAAAAAATATAGATCACGGAGACTATGGCTCACAGTCTTGTCAGGAGGGTCCCCCTCTCAAGTCCCTTCTGCCTTCCACTGCTCCGGAGGACCACAGGGAGAAGACAGAGCCCAAAGACAATGGGGTCGGACAC
>NW_015229222.1:0-791 GCF_001447785.1 Gekko japonicus | reverse complement strand
ACTGAAGTGTTTTCCCTCTCCCTATAAAGGGTCTTGTCTACATCTTATGTTGCTGGATTGTCATACAACAAGTCTTGCCTATTGTGTTTTTAACACATTCAAAGTCCTAGACTTTGGCTACAGATTTAAAAAATCACGCCTATCTCTAAACCACATGTATTCTTTTGAAACACAATTGACTTTTAGCATGGAGTCAATAATTGCTGTTTCCTCAGCACTGGCATTTCCCTTCTCCTTTCAAATGTCAACATTTCAGCAAAATCACCTTCAGCTTTCAAACAATCCTTAATTTCCTGTTGTTTAGTGTGCTGTTTCCCCTCCATCAGAGTGAGTCACTTGTCATAGTCTCACTCTCAGAGGCATGTATTGTTGCCCCCGTGAAAACTTACCGCTCAGGTTCCAAAAGTCATTGTTTGCTGTCTGAACATCTCCCAGATAAACTATAAATTGCATAAGAGAGGTAACCTGAAGGTTGTTTCCTTTCTAGGAAGAGAGCCATGTCGAAGTACCATCATACATTAAACTGTAACATTCTTAAATTGTAACTGAGATTCTGGAAAGCAAGCAACTCTTTTGAAGTACAGAGGGTTGCAACACAAGGAATAGTTTGGGCAGGTTTTTGATTGACACTGGTTGATTCCCAGTGTAGAATAAATGACCTTATGACAGTGGCATAACCTTTCACACAAACCATAGCCCACTTCGCTAGAGGGATGAAATGGTGACAAATCAGTACAGAAAGAGGAAGAAAAATCATTTGCCTAATCAAGCAGGCTGTAGCCCACAAAAAA
>NW_015229221.1:0-791 GCF_001447785.1 Gekko japonicus | reverse complement strand
AGATGAATCTGGGAATTCACCTGAATTTGGAAAGCCCACTGGGAGATTTGGCAACCACTGCTTTGGCTGCTTGTTTCTCCTCTGGCTTTTTTGCCCCTACCCCCCAACCATCCAACTGCACCATGCAGGGCTCTGGGTGGCCACAGCCCAAGTGAGGTAAACAGCTGCAGCCTAGCAATGTTAACTGTACAGGTGATACACGCTTTCTCCAAGAGTGTTTTCCCATGAGCCCGGCGGTGTCTCAGGCTCAGCCGCCTCCATCCATCCGTCCACCTTTCCGCTTGTTGTCCATTTCGCTCCCAGTCTCATTAGCAGATGGGGAATTCTGATGAGAAGGGAGAAATTGTGCACATCAGTGGTTTTTATGAGCCCCTTGAAACCAATGCAGCCTTTTGTCCCAGCTGCCCAGCCAAAATGTAGGCTAATGAGTTTGGCAGGAACCCTCATCTCATTGTAAGACTCTGCATTTGCATGAAAAGCCTGGGGTCAAAGAAAGGAGGGATGTTGTTGTCCCAGAGGAGATGGGGGTTAAGATGGAGATGCAGACAGTGGGAAGAAAGGATTAGGGTGCCAGTGTAAGGAGGGCATAAAAAGTAAGTTCTGTGAGCAGAAAGTGAGTTCCGATAGGCTATGGGCAGGCAGGGAAGATGTCTCAGTGGAGGGGTATTTTGCTGTAGAGGTGCACATAACTAGAAGGAAGGACTGAGGTATCACTGCAAGGAACACAAAGCAAATCACTAGCAGTAAGCAGAGTGCACACTACCTTGCAAGGTTGTATGCCGTCTCCACAG
>NW_015229220.1:0-791 GCF_001447785.1 Gekko japonicus | reverse complement strand
CTTGCAGAAGTGTAGGTGTGTAAACTGATGGGCACCGTCATGAATGTCCTGCTTTTTCCCACCCTTCTGTAGCTGTTGTATTTGGTTCCAGTCAGCCTGTGCATTGGCGTTATTACCGTCTTCCAGCTATCAGCTTTCACTTTCCGCGAGAACTTGGCAGCCACCGCCCTCCTGCTGATTCTCTTCGGGTAAGTGATTGGAAGAGCCTGCTCCACCGCGGTAGCTGATGTCTCAGAAGCAGAAATCTGGGAGGCTCGCTCTGCCTGCTGCTCGGACGCGTGAGGTTTGTGCTCGGTAGATGATTACGATTTCACAGAGCAGATTGAGAGAACAAGCTGTGACAGGCGGCTGAATTTGCTGGGTGGGAGAGATTTCCCGCACTCGCAAGGAGAAAAGTTTCCAAGGAGATCATGAACTTGTGCAAGATCCATTGACTATTAGAAACCCTTGTGTCTTACCTTTCCCAAAGGACTCTTCAGGGTGTCAAAAATTATTTTAAAAAATGTGGCCAAAGGCTATCAATCAGTGTTTTGTTTTCTAAAGATTTCAGATATTGTCCTGTAAATGTTTTGTCCATTGAGAAATTTAGACAGTTTAGTACTCTGATCTCGTATAGAATATCTCTCCCGTTAGGAAGAGAAAGGTGAAGGAGGACGTCACTACTGAAAGGTATATTGATGGCCAGTAGCTTAGGATGAAACAGGACGAGCTTGACTAGGCTATTGAGCTGAATATTATCTACTCTTAATGGCAGCAACTCTCCAGGGTCTCAAATGGAGGCCTTTCACATC
>NW_015229219.1:0-791 GCF_001447785.1 Gekko japonicus | reverse complement strand
ATGGGGTGAGCGCACAGTGAGGCCAGTTCAGGGTTAAAACTCTCCCCTACAAACTGCAATGGAGTACTCAGAGCCGGGGCCAGACCACACCAACCATGCAGTCTGACCACAGCCTAAGTCGCCACAAATCCCTTGTGGGTCAGCAAGGTCCACTCATGCATTCAGCTGGCTGCTGCCAAGTAACAGGACATGAAATTATGTGTACGCATGTGTGAAACATCTCATTAGAGATCATAGTTGCAGGGCTTCCAACATCATCACCCTATCATCTAGTCTTGACCATGTTTTGCCTTCACTCACTTTCTCTCCCAGTAGTCCTGCCTTGCCTGAGAATTCAACCATTCATTGATCATGAGCTTTTACATACTGCTAACTCTGAAAAATAAGGGAACCTTTTCAAGAGCTGTTTGGCCACAGATTTAGTAACAAGAGTGGGCATTTTTACCTTTCTTCTCAGGAGCCAGGCAGAAATTAGTATTGCAAGCCCTTGATATTGCTGGCTTCTGATGGGGCAGGCAGCCTGCTGATGGCTGACCCTGACGAAGGCACTGCACAGTCCGTGTCTGCACGCCTCCACCACATGTCACTGTGCACTGCAGGAAGGGAAAAATAAGAGGTTGCATTTCATATAATGAGAACCTACAGACCCCCAAGAACAGCATTTCATTCCACATATCCTACAAATATCTCTTTCCGTACAAAGTCCCTCAATTTCAAGGTCAACAGGAGACAGCTTGATCTGGACAGTTAGAGTTGGATCCGCTTTACCACTTGATCATGTCCAGTTCCCC
>NW_015229218.1:0-850 GCF_001447785.1 Gekko japonicus | reverse complement strand
CTTCCAAGTACTGACCCTGCTTAGCTCCTTTGGTATAAGTTCGAGACCCGAGTGTGCCGCATGATGGAGTGAGCTCCCGTCTCTAGTTCCAGCTCCTGCCAACCTAGCAGTTCGAAAGCAAGAAATTGCAAGTAGATAAATAGGTACCACTTCGGTGGGAAGGGAACAGCATTCCGTGCGCCTTGGTGTTTAGTCATGCTGGCCACATGACCACGGAAACGCCTTCGGACAGCGCTGGCTCTTTGGCTTGGAAACAGAGATGAGCACCGCAACCCTAGAGTCGGATTCGACTGACTTTCGAGCAAGGGAAACCTTTACCTTTGAATGAAGGCCTATTAAATCGTAAGGTCTCTCCCTTGTAGGTTAGAGTATTTTTTTTAGCTGATGCTCGCAGACAAGAAAATAACATTCTTTTGCCGGTATAGCAGATGATAGATTTTGGAACAGATGTATTTGTTTGACGTATAGAGTTCATGGTTTTAGTTGTTTGGGGTGTAACTCTGCAGTGTCTGGGTCAACAAGGGCTTTAGTTTCATATCAGGAAAAAAACCCACTTTTTGTTTGGGTACGAAGAATCCTTGAGGTATTATTATTATTAAGGTTAGGTTAAATAAACATTTAAAATACCATGTAGGCACACCTTTTTCTGTATTTGACCAATGAGTGAATTACCACACAGATGATGCTCTGTGATTTTGTGACCAATTATGAATCCTGAATGTTATCTTCTTAGCTATGTCACTCTGGGTATAAAATTTCATGTATTTTGCTCTGAAAGCAGTCAATTTTTTATAGGCTAGATTGGCCTAACTGTTTTCAGGTGTTTTCAGGAGCCAGTTTGGTGTAGTGG
>NW_015229217.1:0-791 GCF_001447785.1 Gekko japonicus | reverse complement strand
ACATTTAACTGATGCTCTTACCTATAGTCTGTGAAGTTCACAAGTAGGATTTTGATAGACACATCGTGTGATGTTCTGTTCAAAATGCAATAATCCAATTTTTCATCCTAAAAGAAGTAAAAGCAGAATGTGATTAGCTATGGCTTCCTCTACCCACCCACATAGAGGTAAAAAGTTAATAAAAGCTTTACTTTTCAGAGGAACAAACATACATCTAGCAAAGTTCAGGCCAAATTTGGCCTGCCTGAAAGCCTCCTTCTCTAATCGTAGAAGGAACACAGTACAAAATGATCTATTTCTAGTGATACTCATATGCCTTGTCCAAACTAGAACAGCCTTCCCTTTCTTGGTCTTACCAGGTAAGTGGAGAATCCATCATTCCGTGTCCGATCTAAAGTGAATCCCACCTAAACAGATTGTTCAAAGAATTAATCATTTAAAATTAAGGCAGTCAATGAATTAAAGAGGTTTTTTTTACATAGCATTAATCATTACACCACTCAACATTTAAGAGCAACTGCATACCGCCAAAACCACCAACATTAGTAGTTTATTTAGAGAATGCTTAAGAACATGGAACAGACTGTATGGTTTAACAAACCAAAGCTACAGTTTGTTTTCAGAAAACCCATCTTTAATGTCATTCACCTCCAGAATCTTCAACAGATGCCCTCAAAAAACAGGATGGTATTTTTCAGGTTACCTATCAGAATTTGCCTTTGCCAATTAACCAGCTGATAATTAAGTCTGCAATCCTACCCATGGTTATTTGGAAGTTAGAAGCTCACTGA
>NW_015229216.1:0-791 GCF_001447785.1 Gekko japonicus | reverse complement strand
CCAAAAGTCATGGGGCCTTGGGAAGAAGTGGGGGAGGCAAGAGTCACCACCATAGCTATGGGCCCGGTCCTAACCACCCTTTCACATGTCTGCTGATAAGACAAAAAATTCCAAGTGTAGAGATACCTTCATCCAAGTCGCTCCAAGGGAGATTTTTCCACCTCCAATCTTCTTCTTTCCTCAGATATCATTGGTATTCTTTCGACCAATAATAGGTGCAACATTTTCAAAACCGTATGTAGGGGGTTCTTTAAAGAAAACAATTTAGCTTTCTACTTTAAAAATTGCTCCAATACAGGAGACTATTGCCCATAAATGATACAGAAGGAAAATAGTAGTTTTTTTTTCATTTCTGGTGCTGGGACTGAATGGGTCTCCTGCTATATTCTGGTGTTTCGAACTGTAGAGAAATAAGAGCTCTAAAACAAATTACCAGCAAGCTGTCTGAAATGGATAATCCCTCGGAGCAAGTTCTGCTTGTCTGATGATCGGAACCCTGCGGACTGCCTATTTTCTAGTCAATAACAGCTACCACGTTGGATTGATAGTCATCGCTTCTGTGATGTTCATATCTATGAGGCCAAAGAGCCTTCATTCCGTCTCGCTTAGCCTGCAAGCTGTTTTCCATTTGGCACCAGGGACCGTCATTGTCAATGAGTTTGATGTTAAAAGGGCTGCATGGCCCCCGGTCCGTAGCCACCATACAGGAACCAGAGTATATTGTAATAAATATCATTTGTAGGAATGCAGCTTAGAGGGTTCATCTTATAGTGGTTGCTAACAATCCATGT
>NW_015229215.1:0-791 GCF_001447785.1 Gekko japonicus | reverse complement strand
GTGGCAGTTCTTGATTATGGACCAAGTCTGCCATTGAGATGGGTGAGGTGTATGTCTGGGGGACGTTTGACAGTCGCAAGGATCCTCCTGCCCACAGAAGGGGCAGTGCCCTCTCTGTTGGAGCCGACCAGGCAGGATTCACCTTCCCTGCTGTCCTGTCCTGTCCTTTTCCTAAAGGGGCTACTTGCATAGGAGAAGGCAAAAGGCACACTAGGAGGTACTGACCAGGCAATCCTGCCCCTGCGTCAACACAGCCATTTCTTGTATGCATCACCCCAGCCTGTGTTCCCTGTGTGGGTCACACAAGAGTGTCACTGAATGGTGGGTGATGCCTTTGGGATGCATCTTTAGGGCTCATTTGAAAAACAAGGTATAGTTGCTCTGGTCCCACACAGGAGATCTGCCGCACGGTCGATGTGGATATGTGGTCTAGTCAAGGATGCGCATCCCTCCATCTCAGTAGTCATCCAAATGCCTTTGGATGCAGAACTGTGTTCCCATCTGGGGCTACTGATCACTGCAGGCATTTTTGACTAGAGCTGGAACGGGACCAGTATATTTAAGATAATTCAGGTATTCTCCCTGCCCTCCCATTTCTCTTTCAGTATTTACTGACATCTCTTGCTTTCTGCAAGGATTACAGGCATACTGCAAATGTGTGAAGCTCATATAATTTAAGAACATGAGCCCTTTCCCCATCACTTTCTCCATTAAAATGGGCCCTTACATTTTGCATTCTTTATCTCTCTTATTTTCAATACTCATTCGATGTGGCCTGTTGCCACCCATGG
>NW_015229214.1:0-791 GCF_001447785.1 Gekko japonicus | reverse complement strand
AAATTTTCTGAACCATCTTATTTTTTTTTTCTCACAACAGTATGAAACTATATCCATAGCACAGGAAGGTGATATACTGCAGTAGATTCTATGACAGAAAAACAACAACAACAACAAAACACCACCCAATAGTGGGGAGGTGACCTCAGTCTGTTCCCAGAATTATTTATCTGAGGTAACTTGAGAACAAACACTTCAGTGAGGCTGGGAGGAGGTGGATTTCAGCAAATGCATTTCGGAATTGGTTCACTGTCGGCCATCTGCCGATTTCAGCATATAGCCTCACGTTAAGGAAGCTTGGCCACCGATAACGGAACCAGTGATAGAGATTGACTGTTCTGTCAAAAAAAACAACCCAGGATAAACACCGCTAAACAAGTTCTCCGAAACTGCAGGAATTAAAGCAAGGTTCTGAGGCAAAAGATGAAAGTACAGCTGTGCCAGAGGAAATGGGATTCCCATGGCTGCACCATTGCCCCAAGACAACGGGATGTGCAGGTGTATATTTAGAAGCAAGTGCCGATGTCAGACGGTAGAGACCCTGAGGCTCCTCGGCAACCCACCAGAAAAGGCAACAGCTGCTTATAATAAAACCAGAAGAAGATGGAGTTGGATTAAACCCCAGAGAGTGGCATGAGTCTCAACGGGGCAAATCTGGGGGAGGAAGACATCCTGGGCCTGAGGAAATGGCACAGTCCCATCAAGTGAGTACATTCCGATGATATATTAAAAGAAAATCTGTTGTTGAAGAGAGCCGAGGAGAACTCGTTTCAGTTCAGGTGAATAAGAAC
>NW_015229213.1:0-791 GCF_001447785.1 Gekko japonicus | reverse complement strand
ACATTTGCTCTGTGAAGTCCCACAAACGCGGAGGGTGCTACGTAAAATAGATCATGGCAAAAATAGCCTGCATTGACCAGATCTGGGCGATCAATTGAAGAAATCAAATCGGAGGGGACAAGACACAGACTGCACGCACGTATCTGACAAAAGACCAATGTTTCTGAGACTACAGAACAGCTCTTCCTTGGGGGAAATGCGCATGTTTTGGAGAGACAAGCTGGCAAGCGGAGAGTCAAGCAAATAAGTCACTCTCCTGTTATAAAACTGTATCTTCCAAATGCACTCGGTTCCCCTGCGGAAGGGCCGCTTTGTGGGCCCAAATAAGTTGGGCTTTTGCAATTACATTGGCCTCTGGGTTCCTTTGTGCTGCCCTCAGCTTGGGACCTTCCCTGTTGCTGCACTACAAATAGCCGTACCTATTGACATTTTAAATTCCCCAGCGTGATGAAATTGCCCTGGCACCTATTCTGGGACGTGTCTGCTTGCTGAAAAGGCCGGAGCAAGACCAGCTTAGCAGCCGACGCTAAATCCTTGGGTCAGTCCGGCTTCTGCCTCCGCATCCTCGAGGGAGGCCCAGAGCTGTGCTCTGTGCCCCCTCCAGCCCCCTTTTGTTCCATGCCCTGTATAGCTCCAGACACGTGAGGCTCTGTGCGGGCAGCCCGGCAGGGCCCGGAGTCCTGCTCGGCATGATCGGTATTGGAGGTCAGACTCGCCTCAGGCCAGACTGCTTCATTAGGGGAGAAACAGCCAGGCAGAGAGAGGGAATGTAGACAAAGCATTGGGGGGGG
>NW_015229212.1:0-791 GCF_001447785.1 Gekko japonicus | reverse complement strand
AAACTCTACTTAGACAGAATCTTTTTTTTAAAAAAAAAATCCCCTTCAAGAGTTTTTTCCAGTGAACTTTAATCTTCACAGGAGTTGTGTGTGTGTGTGCGTGTGTGTGAGGGGGGATTAGAAAACCAAAAGAACGCTGTGCTCTCCTCATTTTATCTTCCATACATTTGAATTTTAATGCATCAGCCAGTTTAATGTCTCTTTTATTGCTCCTTTAGAGTCCTTTTAGCTGTCTAGCGGTTTCCCGTTTTGTGAGCTTTGTTAGTTTAAGGAACACCGAGGACCAAAGTTACCGTTCCCCTTCATATATTTCATAATCACCATCTCTGGGAGAGACTGACATTTCCCTTAAGTCTGCTTTAATGGAATTATCGTAGGGTAACGTTTGGAGAGAAGGGGTAGAAGGGAACAGAAGAACGAACAGTTTCCTGACACCAACTTGAAGTAATGAAGAAGAGCGAGCTTTTTTAATGGATATTGGTCCGAAAAGTTCCACGTGTACTTTTCATGGAACACTCTGTGTCACCGTGGCTTTTCTCTGAATTATAAGTCTAGGTGTAAAAGTTTGCAAGCCATGTAATAGGTAGTCAGTTCGTCCTTATTTGCTGCTGTTTTTTAAAAAAACTATTGAGTTTCAGTAGGGAAACAAAAGCTAGGCAAACTTCTAAGCCAACAGTTCGTAGAACAGAATCCATGGCCTCCTGCAAGATTCATGTCCGGTAGCTCCTTAAAAACCAGTGAGATTCAAGAGTCAAAGGTCCATTTCTCTGATACGAGCAGGAATAGAAGAA
>NW_015229211.1:0-791 GCF_001447785.1 Gekko japonicus | reverse complement strand
CCTGGAAGTAAGCCCTATTGAGTAGACCTGAATACAATTCTGAGTAGATCTTTTTACTTGATTTGAGACTGATAGAAAATGGGAATTTACCTGTAAACACACTATGTATATTTGGGTAAATATATATGTATATTTTAGATATATAGTGTTCTATTAAATATAATATCTTATTATAATAAATTCTGGGATTGTTTTTTTGAACTATATGTTGGCAGTGCTTTTTAAGTACCTCTTTCCTTTTGGATTCTGTCTTCTTTTCTTTAATGTTTGGTGTTTTTTATGTGCCAGGAACATAATTTAAAGTTTCACATGCTCACAATCAATTTATGAATCATCTCAGATTGTTTCATATTACTGTTGAATCTACTGAAATATTGCAAAGCCCTCTGGTGGCCAATCATACCTGCAGCTTCATCAATACTAATCTCAGTCCTGCATCCTATGAGAAAGATTTGGCTTTATAATTTTAAACACTGTATTTAGAGTCTGTCAAAGGTTAGCCCTTTATTAAAACATATTTTGTTTCACTGGTTTTTCATACCTCCAAAGCAGTCATTGGTTTTGAAAGGTTTTCTTCTGTATTTCATACAAACTTAAGCAAACTATGTTCAACAAAGAAATTATAACATTCAGTGTGTATCATTTGTTTTGACATATGCATATGCAAATATAAAGGAGGTCTACTGAGAATCCTGCTCAGAATTGTTCAATGGAGTTAACTGGAGTTAACTCCCAGGAAAGTATTCATAGGACTGCACTGTTAGTTGTAACCATGGTCCAAGCAGGGGGGG
>NW_015229210.1:0-791 GCF_001447785.1 Gekko japonicus | reverse complement strand
GAAATAGCCTGGGTTCCAAAGGAATGTGCATGCTGCAGTGGAGGACTGCCTCAGCAATGAGGGGTGCAAGCAGAAAGTGAGTATAGGATCCAAATCTAAGCTGTCAAATGCAGATCAAGGTTGCTTGAGCAGATACAGGCAAGAATTCAGTGGGCCCAAACCACAGCAGTTCAGAAGTTGGATATGAGTCTGTGACTGGGGCTTGGACAGGGATGGCAGGGTGTGGTACCTGCAGCAATGCCACCTTTAGAAGGCTGGGCTGTGCTCATGCTTCCATCTACCCCTTCAAAGACCAGGTATACTCATGTTCTTTGGAGTCCAAAGACAATATGCTCCACACTGGAGAGATTTCAGTGTCTCTGAGAGTTCCCACACTACTCAGGGCCAAGGAGTTATCTTCACTCCCTGGGCATCTTATCTCTGGCCCCCTCTCCTTCAGCCCTGGGAGGGGCTTTTCAGCTCATCCTCCTTAGTTGAATGCTGCCTAGTTTCTCAATACAATCTCCTTAAGATCTTATCCTAAGGACCGCATCCTGCCCCCTTGTTTAGCACTCTGCTGTCCATTTTGGTGGCCCCAATTCTGCCTGAGTCCTAATGTTACCCCCCTGCCCATGCACAGCAGTTCCATGAATTAGCCAGCCTAGCCCAGCTGTCAGTATTTCTGGCCATACTTGCCCTATTTGATGGCCTGCCCATAATCCTGGATCTTTGGTCCAACCTCTCACTGGAGCACCTGGCCTCCTTAACCTTCTTGAGCCCTCTTTGTGTTCTGGGCATGTGCCCGACACCAC
>NW_015229209.1:0-791 GCF_001447785.1 Gekko japonicus | reverse complement strand
TCAATAACATTTAATTTTAACTGAAGTACAGCCTAGAGGAAATTTTCATACAAAGGAGGCACTTTTGCATATGGTAACAAACCTGTTTTAAACCCCTACACATACGGTTTTCAGAGAAACCACTGTCAATGCAGTGCTGAGCAGAGTTACATCCATTGAAGTCTTTGAAGAGTATTAACTTGTGAAGCTGCTACAATAGCCTTGCATATTCCAAATGAAGGGGGAAAAAGGCATGGTGCCTTGTTCCCCAGTTAACCTGATTGCAGCTGACATGCACTGATTGTACTGCTGAAGAAATGCCAAGAAGGGCAGCGGACGGGAAAACTGCAAGTCAGCACTTTGCCAGAACAAAGGCTGTGATGCAAGGTGCCGTAACTCATCTTCGTGTATTTGGACCTCTTCCCACGTAACTCTTGTGGTGGCCTTTTAAAGTGATTTCATGTGTGAATCCATGCAGAAGTTTTGTTCAAATTAAGGTTGATAACTAACTCATCAAAACCCTTTTGATTGACAGACAAGGCATCTCTCTCTTTTTTTTTAAATGGCTGTTTTTAATAGATGGATGCCAGCTGCCATCATACAAGGGACATGTCCCCTTCCTAATTCACATAGGTCGGAATGCCTCTTTGAAGATGGTGCCTGCTTACATATGTACATGATCCACAAGCAAAATGAAGTATACTTTTTTCTTTCAGAGTTATTGCTTTTACTCATATGCAGATTTGCTTGATCAGTCAAACAATTCAGCATTTAATCCACCAAGATGTCGTATTTAGTAGCCAAGGCAAAAG
>NW_015229208.1:0-791 GCF_001447785.1 Gekko japonicus | reverse complement strand
CCCCCAAAACTCTTATGGTTTTTACTGTAGAGTTTCTGGGAAATCGATGTAGAGTGTCCCGTGATGTGAAGGCATTGGTTCTGGTTTTTCAGCTGGAAATTACAATGACGGTGTGGAAAGGACACCGTTCCTGCAAGTCTCTGCCCCCCACCAGTCCTTCCAGCGGTTTTCTAATGGGAAAGTCGTAGTGACTCTGTGTGCCATCTGGCCAGATCAAAAGCAACTCTGCGGCAACCCGGGAAGTGCAGGATGAGCGGAAGATAGCTGACTCAAGGCAGAGAGGCGGGGATTAGAGGGGAGGGTAGAAAAACACACCAGGTGATTATCCTCAGACAAACCTGGTAATTACAGAAGAAAGGAAGGTGTGAAGGTTTGGCATTCCCCCCTCCCCGACTTTATGTAATGTGCAAATAGCTTAATTCTGACTTCTGGCAAACCTTGTAATTTGAATCACACTGATAAATTGGGACGGGAAAGAGGACAAAAGGAAGGGAATTGGTCTTAACCAATTTTTTAAAGAACAGCTGCCATATTTTCCAATCCTGCAGGCCCTCCCAAAAGCAAACACACGATTCGCTCCAGCAGTCGGTAACGTCTTCTCGATTTGGAAAACTGAAACCCGGGCAGTAGTGCTTCGGAAGGACTGGCTGAGTTCTGTGTACAGCTGCCTGGTCTCAGAATCAGACAGTTGGATGCTGGGAGTGGTGAGGCCTGGGAGAGCAAGTCTGGGTCTGAAGGCCGAGGTGGTGGATTTGGGCAGGTATGGAGCAATGCTCCCTCTAAACTGTGGA
>NW_015229207.1:0-791 GCF_001447785.1 Gekko japonicus | reverse complement strand
ATGGAGTGAGCTCCCATCTCTAGTTCATGATGATTGCAGGACCATTAATTGATAGTCTGGGCAAGGGACAGCCCAACTGGATCATCTGGACGTAACCAAAATAAACTGCCTTTGAGAGGATGCAAACCAGTCTGTCACAACATCCCATGCTCCATAATCCAGATTTCAACTTTCCCTTTATTCTACAAACCAATGCCTCAGATACAGGTCTCTGTGTGGTGCTATCACAGAATGTGGAGGGACAAGAATGTCCTATTTTGTTTCTAAGCAGGAAGCTGCAGCCAGTGAAACAGTGTTACGCCACAATTCAAAAAGCCTTAGCAATTAAATGGGCTGTAGGCGCCTTACAAGTCTAACTTGCCAATAACCCATTTTGTGTTGGTGGTGGAACATGCCCCCCTGGTATTGCTATCCAGAACTAAGGACCATAATGCACAGGTGATGAGATGGTACATATCTCTTCAGATTCACCATCAAGCACCGGGCTGGCAAAGCACACATCAATGCAGACTTCTAGTCCAGGATATAAGACTCCAACCCCCATACCAAGCCACTAAGGGAAGGTGCGTGTCCTGGACTGAGCCCGGAAATGCCTGATATGGCTGTGGCATGCACCCCCATGGGTCCCAGCCCAGGCCCCAGAGATGCCCAGTGTGGCCACAGCATGCACCCCCGCAGGCCAGCCACCTGGCTGGGTGGAATGGCACACCCCAGTGGGCTGTCTCCAACTCCCACCCAGTGCACTGGGGTCTGAGTCAGCACAGCCTGGCTGTCCAGACAAGGCTGGTGTC
>NW_015229206.1:0-791 GCF_001447785.1 Gekko japonicus | reverse complement strand
TCTGAACTGGGGTCTGAGCTGAGGCAATTCAGTCTTTTACATACATATTACAAGGCACATCACACTTTCCAGCATTCAAGATGGGTTCTTAGCTCAAGGTGCTTACATTCTTAATTAATTTATATTTAAATATTTATATCCAACCTTTCCCTCCATACAGTGGAGGTCACAGCAGCTTTCATCTTCCTCTGATGAAGGAAATGAGCTTAGTGTCTGGTAGTTTGGATTGAGGCTATTTGGGAACGTGGAACTCCTAAACAATTGGCCTCATTGGGGACACTTTTCGGGACACTTCAAGGTGGCTATTGGTGATTCCCATCCTTTATTATACTTGTGGGGAAAGATCTCTGTCTCTTACTTTCCATCCATAAGTCAAAGATATGGATGGGAAAGTGTATTTGCATTGTAGTTTAGGGAGCAAGAGGCTAAGGAGAAGTGCAAAGAACAAGAGAAATTTAAGAAGAAACCATTTGATAGAAACTTAGCAAACTTGTTGGCTCCCACAAATACACACACACGATTTTGCAAATGAAGGCAAGTTTTGGATCAGCTTTAGTAGACTTAGATTTAACTCTTTACTCTGATCACTTTTAATAATATCATGAAGTCATTAAGATGGAGAACGTACATATAGTGTTTGTACATGATTGATTAACAGTCATAGTTGTGGTGTTTTAGTAAAATTCTTAGACATAAAGCATAGGCTATATACAGAGTTTGCCTTGGCTCCAATACGATGGAATATTTAGAATCAGGAATGCTTTCTGTTCTGATTTACCTTGGGACAAAGA
>NW_015229205.1:0-791 GCF_001447785.1 Gekko japonicus | reverse complement strand
GTCTGATTCAGTATACAGCAGCTTTGTGTATGTATTCAGTCCCATCCACTCATTTCTGCTTTGTGACAGTTGGTTTTTTTTAATCAAATGAACTTTCACAATGCCCGCTTCAGGTCCAGAGAGGCAGAGTTCTCTGCTCGTTCTGGGGTTTCGTAGACACCCATCATCTTATCCAAGCATGACTGTAGATGGGCCATTTTGGGCCTCATCCTGGCCCCCACCCCCTGCGTGAAGTATTCTGGAAAAATCCAGCTCTTCACGTCAGTTGAAATCTTTAACAGCTTCGGTTTCCTCAGACGAAGGCAAGTTGTGCTGACAAAACAGGGAATTGGCTCCGATCGCCTGACGCCGCAATAAGCGCATGTAAATCCGCCAACAAGTCTCTCAGGAGGCCAGTTAACGGGCAATTCTACCCACTGTCGAGCGAGTGCTCGTCTTTATGTGGCCAATTTCACGCTTCCAGCAAGCCTGCTGAGGAGGCCCGGTCCCTGATGCGTACTGTTTTTACTGGAGCTGTGGGTCACATTCAAAATGGCTGCCTCGTCGTCGTACGAAAATGGCCACCAATTTCTGAGACGGAGTCCCTCAAAGGCTCTTAACTGGGAGGGGGAAGCTCACACAAACAAGTTTTTTCGCAGCTCGTATTATGCGTCTGTTTTTGAAGGCTGACGTGCCCCTTTAACGCCCACATTTTACTTGTCAGGTTTTTATCCAGTCTGAGAAGTAAATTGACCAAAATGAGGCACTTAAATAAGCTGTGCTGGTTGCGTATTTCAGCACAGGGTCCAAGC
>NW_015229204.1:0-791 GCF_001447785.1 Gekko japonicus | reverse complement strand
TCCATTGCTCTCCCAGTTGAGTCCAGCCTGCAGACGAAAGAGAGCCTTTGGCTTGCCTTGGCAGGGTTGCCAGTTTGGGGACCAACCATCTAAAGCTATTACTTCAAACAGTCGTTGGACCTGCAGGAATTATCAGGTGACCCTGTTCATCTCCACGTCAAGAAAAGCAACACCTGCTGGCTTCTGAATATTAAAGCTCTGTTAAAAGGAGAGGAGGAAGCCAGGCCGCTTGGCAATCCGATGCCTCTGTGGTTTTCACGTGAGCTGAGATGACACGACAATTGGATTTAATTGTCTACATAGCAGAAGGGGGCAGTGTATAACCTCTCTTTCTGTCAATAAAGTGGCAAGATCTAAATATCTTTATTCAACAGGCTTGGGAGACTGGACATGACCTAAACAGAGAACTTCCCATCACTGCCACTTGCCATCCTTCAGATCTCTCTCCTCACCACAGACGGTCACTCAGTAATGCAGTCTGCAGGTCTGTGGGTACCCACGTCAAAGTCTAATTAATTCTACATGTGTCCCACACCATTTAGATCATGGTGACTTTAAAAGCAGCTGGCTTGAAAGGGCAGAAGAGAGGTTCTTTTGAATGAAGTCAAAATCAGCTCTTTCTTCTTCTTTTTTTTAAAAAAAGGATATTTGAAACTTAAAAGAAACACACTGTCCTTCTTTCCATTCTGCCTCTACATTAAAAATGAAATGCAATTTAGCCACTGCACCCGCAGCTGGAGATTTTGAAAAATGCCTGATGCTGCCAAATCCATAGATATTGCAGAGAAGAC
>NW_015229203.1:0-791 GCF_001447785.1 Gekko japonicus | reverse complement strand
GGAGTGGATGCTAGATGCAGAATGGGCCAGAGTGTAGCTTCAGGAATAACTGGAAACTTTTGGCAATTCCAACAGCTACCCTATACCACTTCCAGGTTTTCTGCATGGAAGAAACTTTAACATGAGGGGACATTAAAATGCACAACCTCTCTCCCCAAAGAGTAGACTGAAGTGATGCAATCTAATATTTTACTAAGCTAACCATGTCATTCTGTGTAATGTTCTGAACACTTCTGCCCTTATAGCTTGGAAGGGGTGGTGTATACCCACTCCAAAGAAGTCATATTTTGAAAGAACAATTGCTAGTTAAAAACCATTGGAATAACTTCCTGCTTGAAACGATTCTCCTATGAGTACAGTGAGCTTACCTAGGCAAGCTGGCCCTTTTGTCCAGTTTCCGTTGACACAAAATACTCTCTTATCTCCTTCCATTGCATAATATTGTTGGCATTTGAATTCTACCAGAGAGCCAGATGTGTACTCTTTCTGAGATAAATTTGTAATGTCCCCATTCTCAACAGTAGGTGGCTTACAGTTTTTTCCGCTTTCTAGTAAGCAATAAGAATTATGACTTTGGCCATCTCATGGTAATAGCTTTGGTATTAGACACAAACATTTCATGTTGGATGTCACAAATACTAATATGGTTAAATGTGTAAGATGCTCACGGGCAGTGAGAAAAGAACTGCACACTGTGCACAAAAGGGGACTGTTGCCAAAAGGGATAGTCATATAAAGTTCTTCTCCCAACCCCTATAATTTTTAGTGCACCTGCTCATATTGCTTCCCTG
>NW_015229202.1:0-791 GCF_001447785.1 Gekko japonicus | reverse complement strand
ACAACAGTTGGAGAATGAGACACCTGTTGCATTGGGAGGAAATGAAATTCAAGTGCTACGCCTTGCAGAAAACTACTACAACGTCTTGTCCTCTTTCCAAAATGTGCGAGGGGGGGGGTTTCCCAGTAAGAAGAGACACTGGCTTCAAGCAAGGCAGTTACCCACTCCTGCCAATCGTACATTGGCTCAAGGAGTGCCTGATTTAATAGAGGAACAGCCCCCCCCCTCCCCGGAGCCAAGGAGGCAGCAATAGGATTGAGGAAATGCTCGGCACAGAAATACCAAGCAGGGACCATGCTGTGCAGTGTGAACATGGGCTTACTGTTCTGGTTGGACAGCATGCCTGTCAGTCACGTATTTGCTGAGTCATTCTCTCCCTTTGCCACCTCTCCCCTGCCTTGTGCAGTTCCTGGGAGATGTAAACTTAAAGATGATGTGGGGAGGTGGGATCAGAGAATATTGAAGATGTCTCAACCCCACTAGAAACATGGCCAGAACTGGCCTCATTGGTTCTATTCCAAATGTAGGAGGGAAGGTCCTTTGGTTGGTTACTCTTCCTAGATTAATCAACTATTCAAATCCTGTCACGTTCAGGGCAGAGCCTGGTGCTTTTCCTCTACCCGGGGTTCCCGGGATGCAGAAACACAGCAGTAGCAAGTAAGACTGAATGCAAGAGCACGGTGTACTAACCAGTCCAGAATCAGAGCCAATGGTTCAGTCCAAAGGTCAGGGAAAAAGTCCAGGGTCCAGAGCTTGGAAGCTGGGGTAGGATACGGGCAGCCCCAAAGCTA
>NW_015229201.1:0-791 GCF_001447785.1 Gekko japonicus | reverse complement strand
AGTTATTTGGAGGGCTTCCAGCAAATATATGATGTTTTCTTCCAACATGCGCTGAGGTGTCGAATTAAATTCTTCCACTGATCCCTGTGCAGGCTCGACCCGTATGCGGATCCCTATTACGATCAAGAAATAGAACGTTTCTGGCGAGGTGGGCAATACGAGAACTTCAGGGTGCAGTACACAGATCCAGATCCATACCGGAACTACAGGCTGAGTAAGGTAATTCTCTGCCCCTTCTTGGACTTCCTTCTTTGGTAGCCTTGGATGCTTGTTCTGCATTGGGTGGATTCAGACATTCCCCTTTTACCCCTATTGCGAGGACAGTCTGGCCCAGTTCCTGGGTGACGCGAGCTGTGTTACTGTCAGTTCACCACACGATGCCTGCTAGCTTAAAGAGATTATGTGCCCTGTTGCGTTGCTGAAGAACTATAACGGATGTAGGTGGGAGGCTGACCTCTCCCTCTCTTTTGTTTCACAAGGAAAGAGAAAGAGAACGGGAGCGGGAGAATCGGCAGCGTGAACGGGAACGGGAGCGAGAGAGGGAGCGGGAACGAGAACGACGGCAGCGGGAACGAGAGCGAGAAAGGGAACGGGAGCGCGACAAGGAACGCCAGCGAAGGAAAGAGGAATGGGAGAGAGAGAGGGAACGCATCAAGCGGGACGAGAAGGACCGGCAGCACCGGGACCGAGAGAGGGAGCGGGATAAAGAGAAAGAGAAACCAAAACCGAGATCGCCGCAGCCGCCAAGGTATGGGCAGCATGTCTGCTGGGAGCTGGTGTCGTGGTTTTGT
>NW_015229200.1:0-791 GCF_001447785.1 Gekko japonicus | reverse complement strand
AATACTATTAAATACTGCACAGCATCACAAAACATCACATTATGCCAGCATTGTGGAGTTATTACACTGGTCATACAGGGTCATATGACAAAACTAAAATTTCAGCGAGTTCTCCCTCTTTAAAATGGCAAGTAATGATGCTGCTACGTGGAGATTTGTGATGAGGGCCGGAGATAAATACGACTGAAACCACACTGAAATAATTCGTAATGCTGGTAACAACCGCCACATTAGCATTAGGTAGCTGGAAAAAGCTAGACCCTCAAGCATACATCTCAATTCACTGAAATCACAGATTGTCCCCATAATCAGGGAAGGCAACAGACCTAACGCTGCTGTCTCTCACATGCTAGGGATACCCACAACTTGGAGTGAGCATGGTAAAAATCTCAGTTCTTTTCAGCTCCATTAGCGCCCTTCTCCTTGTCTTCTCTTTCCTCCACTGAGTCAGAACAGCCAGTTTATTTAGAACTATGCTTTCGTGCTTCATTTCAAAACTTTGGGTGGCTTCCAGAGATGAGTAAAATTACAACTCATTAGTAAGGATGTGCAAAATCACAGTTTTTATCACTATCCATAGCTGTGTGTAATTACACTCAATATACTTCACTCTATTCTTACTTCTGTTACCCTTTCCTGTAATACTTTGGAAAGAGCTTTGCATGTTTTTCACTCTTTAACACCGCCAAAATAAATCAGTATGGAGAGACTGAATTCATTCCCGCACTGTTTCAGATTTCTGCAATCCTAATCCGACTGCTAATTGGATGTCCCGTCCTGTTGATTGTATT
>NW_015229199.1:0-791 GCF_001447785.1 Gekko japonicus | reverse complement strand
TTGCCTGCTTTAGGGCCCCCGATCCAATGGCCCGAATCCAGTTGGCAGGGTGAACCCCACCCTCAAAGTGCCAGGATCACACCAACATGTCAGGCGGAATGACATCACCCAAAGGTGACATCATTGTGCTGGGCATGTTGCCAGGGGGGTGCTCTAGCATTCAACCTAAGAACTCTATGGTACCATAGAGTTTCTGGCCGAATGCTAGAGCATCCCCCCAGTGACGTGCCTAACATGATGACTTCACTTCTGGGTGATGTCATTGAGGCGCATGCACATAGCACGCCAGAAGATCCCATAAAGGAGGCTCCGCCCCCTCCCCCTGACAGCAGGTAGGGACCTGGCAACCGTAGTCTGGCGTTGCCCCAGAACTACAGCTGATCTCCACAGTATATAGATCAGTTCCCCTAGAGAATATGGCAGATTCACAGTGTGGACTCTATGCCATCTCATCCCCACTTAGCTCCTTCCTCTTCCCAAATTCCACCCTCCCCAAGCACCACCCTCCAATCTCTATGAAAACTGGGGCTGACAAACCTTGTCCTTGGTCCTTGTAGAAAAGATGTGCCCTGGGAGTTCCATGGTGAAATTTAATTATCAGGCAGATAATTGGGGCCTATTTTGGATCCTGATGCATGCAGAACAAGGGCTTAAGGCTCCCCCTGTATGGTTTTCCTGCACTGAAACAGGCCCAAGCTATCTTCCTTGCTGGAGAAAATTGCATATACTGATAGCTACACATAAGTTTCCCCAATAGGACACATAGCAGCTCTCTAGGACTCTTCAGGTAA
>NW_015229198.1:0-791 GCF_001447785.1 Gekko japonicus | reverse complement strand
GAGAGAGAGAGAGAGAGAGAGGGAGTGAGTCTAAAAAAATAAAAGAAAAGGGGGTCTAACCCTTCAACCTCCACTCAGTTTTGCAATTTGAAGCTTTTGAAGCTGACTCTCCCTCTCCGCTGTTAGCATTTTAAAGGAGAAAAGTCATGTCCTTTGAAGACACAAATTTCCCCCCTTGAAGATGGTTGAGCCTCCTCAGCACGGTCTTCAGGCAAATTGAGGCTGTATACCCAGAACTTGGATTTTTTTTTGATGGTCTGAGAATCTGTGACCTTTGCATTGTCTGTTTGGTATCTAAAGATGTCACTCAGGGTCTTGCACAATTACCAAAATCCCATCCCCCCCCATAATAGATTTGGGGATCCAGAATCAGAATTCAAACCAGAATCCGGCAACAGAAAACACTACCAGGGAACGACCTACGTTCTCTGGTCTTTAGTTGATCCGACAGATTATTATTGACTTCCCTCCTGGGGATTTTTCTTTTGGAATAATTGTAAACAGTTTTTCATCATGTGCCTGTTTATCATCCTGTTCCCTCCTCTTTTGCAGCTTTCCAACATCCTTTCTGCTTGCGCTGGGTTTTCCGAAAACAGAAGGCTTGCCAGGAGACGTGAGGAGCTGAGCAGAGAGTCTTATGAAGAGACAGCACTCTCTCATGATTGATACGCTGAGAAAGACCTCTGCTTCCCCTTTGCCCCAGAAAGCTGCCCAGAGGAGTCAGAAGGAAGGCCCAGCAGCTGGAAGCTCCAGATCCTACATGGCCTTCTGTCTAGCCTCCTGATGCTCCA
>NW_015229197.1:0-791 GCF_001447785.1 Gekko japonicus | reverse complement strand
AGACAAGGAAGGGTAGAACTGAAGAAATGTCTACAGTCTCTCAAATAAGCTACTTTTGTGGAAGTGTAGAGTAAGTAACCAAGTAACTTGACTCTAATTTAGAGCAAATCGGTGTGCATTCTTTAACTAGGAAATCTGGATTTGGCACCAATTGGAATAAATAAAGGAAAAATGAAAGATTTTGCAGATAGGACTTAAAATTGTACAAGGTTTTTTCCTTGGCTCTAACAAACAGCCTTCTACATAATTTGAACACATCAGACCAGGAGAAGATAACAAAGGGAAAGATATTGGGGGGGGGGATACTTCCAGCCTTATATCATGGGGACTAGATACTTAAGAAGAAGCTGAAATTCTCAGGACCTCAAGTTCTGCACCAAAGACCACATTCTGAGATAATGTGGCAAACCTACAGACATGTGAAAGAGACGCCATTCTCATCTAAGTAAGAACACAAAACTGGCCTTGATGCAGAGATTTAAGAAACTCAATATTCTGATCACCCTGGGTGATGAAGTACAGCTATTTAAGAACTCAAGGGTTTCTACTAAAGTATTTCTTTAGCCAGGTCTTGATGAATATAATATCTTGTCCCAGGGTGATAGAGAATACTAGTTTTCACATGGCCATGGGTTGATCCATGAGACTCCATAAAATTGAAGAAATTGTGCTAGCTTGCCTCCTCAAATCAAATGCATCAGAGCATCTGTCAGGCAATAATTCATGGGATTTGCATGGTCTAATTCCTTTAGCAGACTAGACTGAGGGGGAACGAACAGTATGCCCTGCTG
>NW_015229196.1:0-791 GCF_001447785.1 Gekko japonicus | reverse complement strand
TGAGCTCCTGCACCTCTTTTTTGACGAAACGACCCCTGGTCCTGAGGCAATATTTACCATGTCCTTATGGAGTCACGATTCAGTACCAAAGTACATGTTTAGTGTTTGGTCTGAAGAAGGTCTCAAGCCCAGTCTCCAGGCTTTCCACTTACAAAGAATCTCAGGTAGCCTGGCTAGGGGAAAAAAGATCTCTTCTTCTTGAGACCTTGGAGAACTGCTGCCTGTTAGATCACAGAGCACTAGGTTAGCTGGACCAATGACCTGGCTCAGTGTGAAGCAGCTTTACAAGCCTCTATCCCACATTTCTGGTGGGCTGTAAAATTAGTTTTCCTCACACGGCTGCACACAACACATGGCTAGCTATGGGCACTTTTAAAGTCTAGTTTGGGGTTTGTTTTATTATTATTTTTCAAAGTCTCAATTTGGTTTCATTAAGTAGTTTATTTTAGGGATTCGGATCAGTCTTCGTTTCCGCTGGTTTTCAAGGAACATATTTCCCACTTGTAACTTCTTCCTATCCCCTGAGGTAACACCTCCAAATTCCAGAGACACAGAAGTAGGTACCCCTCTTCTATAAGCAATTTGGATTTTTGCAGGGAAGGCACAAGGAGCCCAAGAAAGTTGGCAGTGGGCATAAATATAATACTACATGGTGGGGTGTGGGTTTATTTATATGAATTTGATTATTTAAGAGGGACCCAGCACAGTTGACAAAAGGTCCAAACTACAAAATCATTTAAATCATAGGCAGACAAACACAGACATTTATTTATCTACTTCATTTATACTCC
>NW_015229195.1:0-791 GCF_001447785.1 Gekko japonicus | reverse complement strand
GTCCGACCTTCTGGGCCAACAGAAAACAAGAAAGTTGTAGCCAAGTGGCCTCCTCTGGAAGCCAGATGACCAGAGGCAAAGAGGTACTCTGAGAACTTCATAAGCGAACCTGCTTGCCAAGCCAACATACCATGCCCAACAGGCAAACCAAGCATTGGATCGGCCTCTCACATAGTCACCTACACAGCATGACGGTGTAGTTTGGAGGCTGCAAAGTGGCCTTTCATTTCTTACTTTACAAGAAGCAGCAGTTGCAACGAGCAGCTGCTGTGCCTGCATAGTAAGGAGAAACAATCAGCTTATTTTAAGGAACATTTTTAAAGTTTCTTCAGTCCTTCCGCATGCACAGAGGAATGCATCGTTTCAACGGACTGCAATCAATACATGGCTTCCTTTTTTGGGCACCTGTGCAGTCAATGGAATCTACCTTGATGCTAAAAAGAGGCTGAAGATTCACTGTCAAGAGACGTGGACGGGTCATGAGTCTTTGTAAAGAAAGTGACTGAGGAAACGACCAATTGATTTGAGGGGGCGGGATCCCTGCACTTCACCTACGCCCAAACCAATGAGGTGTCAAGAGAAACTGAAGGGAGAAAACCCTTGAAGCTTTACCAAAAAGCAATGCCAGGCCCATTGCCTAGGTGCCACCATAGCTTACTTTGGACTGGAGAGTGGTGGGAAGGTGGAATCAGGGCTTGACTTGGGGTCTTCAGTGAATCACCTGGAAGAGTGTTTCAGAGGATAGGCGTGTTGGTCTGCAGTAGGAGCACGAGATTCGAGTTCAGTAAGCA
>NW_015229194.1:0-791 GCF_001447785.1 Gekko japonicus | reverse complement strand
GTTTGTAATAATACATGTGATGCTTAGCAGATTTTAAATATGTCTATTTTAGTCATGCATACTGCTAGCTAAACATATATCTACAGTGTGAAGAGCTGTGGAAAACATTACCTAACTCTGTTCAGCATTTACTCTTATTCGTTCACTTAAGGCTCATTCTTAAACATTACTTGAGGGATTTTTTTCCTGTGTATGTGTCACTTAAAAGTATATAAGCATCTGTCAACAGAAGCCCTTTATTTCTCATAACAAGAGAACTCTGTTTATAATGTGACACCAGCTGCTCAAGCCAAATGGGTTCTATTAGAGCTAATTTAATTTTACGTAAGTTGATCTATTTGCATTTTGAGTCTCCGGTTACAAAACAAGGTGCTACTTTATAGACTGATTCAGCTTCAAGCTTCAGTGTATGGACAATGCTTAATCAGTGTGTACATCAGGAAATAAACATAATCACCAAGTATACTAATTAAGTCTGAAAATTTTGCAACATGCATACACTGTATGGATTAACAAGGCAATTCATTAAAAATCTTAATTATGAATATTATATTTTTCCGTACATTTTATTTCATGATGCTTCAGATGAATCTTCTGTGAATACACAAGCCATCTACCCTTTCTAGAGTATATAGTGAAATCAGGCACATCTGTCTAGCATCTAGCCTGGAAGCCTCTATGGGAAATGTGCTTTGTTATTATTCTGCCAGATAGCAAAGCATATCAGGTTGAGGAAGTGAATGATAATGATGACAGTTATCAAGTGTTGATAAGAAAAGTGCTAATTAAAT
>NW_015229193.1:0-791 GCF_001447785.1 Gekko japonicus | reverse complement strand
GCCTACAACACCTGTTCTCCTCCAACAATAGTGGCGGCGGGGGGGGAGGGTAGCAAGGGCTCTCATTCTTCTTCAGCTGTGCATCTCCCTTAAAATGGTGGTGAAGAGCTTGCAACATAGGTTCACAAGATCTCTATGTTTCCCACTAAATAAATATTTTTATTTTTATTTTATTTGGAATTCTTTTGCAAACTTTGGGGGTGGGGCGTGCTTTCTTCAGTTCTGCAAGAATACCTCCTCTCTGTACTGGCCCCAGTCTCTGCATTTTTTGATCTTCACTTGGGACCAGGTTCAGAATTAATATATGATGCACTGTATGCACTATAATACAAACAATCAAGCATGGATCACCACGTTGGAGAACAATGCAGTGAAACATTGTTGTTTTTTTAACATATATTTACGTAAAATAATTACAAAGCTGCTTACAAAGTTAGAGGCCAATGCAATAAAAACAGCGTAGTACGTACATCGAAGACTGCCTTAAATTCCATAGACATTAATTACTGCCTTATTCCCTTTATAAAGATATCCTTTTGAACAATTTCAGTTTACACGTTCTGCAGAACAATAGGAGCATGGGAGCAACCCATATGTTCACAATTCAGATTGAGCAATACTTTGACTCATTTTAGATCTGCGCAGTTGGAGGCATACAGCATGACATCTGGTTGGGTAGCCCCACTTGGAGCATGTTCACAGTCTACTGGATTGGTAAAATTATGTATGCTCCAGGGTCATCGTGGGTATGCCATACATGGCTTAAAAACAGTTATATGTGCTACTTTTGC
>NW_015229192.1:0-791 GCF_001447785.1 Gekko japonicus | reverse complement strand
CAACGGCACTGACCTCTAGGTCCTGCTGCTCATTTTGCCTCCAGACGCACAGCATCTTCTCAGACGAGCCCGACACCCCCTTGGCCTTCTCCGAGTCAAAGTCAAGGGCCATGATTGGCTCCTGATGACATGCGAGTCGACTCAGGCTTTTCCCCACTGACAAATTCCACAGAACCAGTGACCCATCCTCGTAGCCAGCCAGAAGGGAAGGAGACGAACCAACGCTGGGCTGATGGGAAAACACAGTATGGACAATGAGAACAGTTTGTGCCAGAAGGGAAGGACCAGTGCTGGGCTGACGGAAAAAACACAGTACGGGCAATGAGAACAGTTTGTGCGACACCCGCCGAATGGGTCCAAGCTTGCCGAGCCAATCTAGGGTGCATGCAAGACTCCAAAAGGCACAACTGTAGATCAGTGCCTGGTGCTCCCAACCCCTTCTCACTCCAGTGAATATCCAAAAGGGCTATCATACTCAAAAGCCTGTTTTGATACGTAGGCTGGTTTTCAGGGAAGGAAAAGGCCACTGGAAAGATTATACCTGCACAATTAAAACATTCTAACGCTGACCGTCTCAAGATCTCAGTATGTTTATTCACAGTCTGGGTTTTGGTTATCCGGCGTTACATGTAACGGTGAAGTGGGTAGCTCATGGCAAGCTCAAACGCAGCAATACCATGTTGCTCAGGCATGCAGAAAAATATATCTTCATAAATTAACCAGAAAGGAAGCCAGCGGAAAAACCCAAGGCAGCCTGGTGAGGACTGAGCATGCACCAGAAGACATGGCAT
>NW_015229191.1:0-792 GCF_001447785.1 Gekko japonicus | reverse complement strand
TGCCATCATAAATATCACTTTTCTAACCTTAATAATCTTAGCTGCTAATAAATACCCACTGTTGAAACTTTGAAAATTATAGTATCTGGAACTCGGGAATGTGACACATTAAAAAATATACTGTATTGTGGAACCGAAGCAGAAAAGAAATGTGCTTGCTAGGTTGTTGATTAATATATGAAGTCAGATTCCAAAGTTCTTTAATGGGATCATGACAGCCCCGTGAAGGTGGAGGAAGCAGATCATCAAAAAACCCAAATCTCTGGGTGACGTTTGATGCTTCTTGCAGTCTGTCCTGCACTGAGGAACTAAGTATTATCTATTTTTCATGAAGGTTGGATGGTTTGGAATCAGGGGAAAGAAAGCTTCAGCAACTCACAGGGAGACTACTTGAACCAATTCCAGCACCAGGAGGAAGAAAGCATCAGCATAAATCTAATTAGCCTCCATTTTCTGTACTGAGCCTTTCAGGTCTGCCTCATAATATCTGAATGGGTCCAAAGAGTATAAGAAATATGAATGGGCATGTCAGAGCAACATTAATTGGCATTTCCTCGTATAGGATATATACAGGCATAACTTCACAGAGAGTCTGGATCAGGAACTACTTTTCTCGCAGGGCCATTTTGAAAATAGGGTGTGGGACAACGGCCCAACACCTCAGCCACTACCCTCTCGCACAGCATTTCCAAGCCTGTAGGTTGCGACCCCAAAGTAGGACACAAAGCCCATGTTAAGGCAGACCAGCCTTCTCCAGAGGAGTTCAACAAAGATGGTGAGGGGTCTGGAGAC
>NW_015229190.1:0-791 GCF_001447785.1 Gekko japonicus | reverse complement strand
TTTCTTGCTACTATCCTTTCACCCCAATGCATTTGATCCAATCCACTCCTTACCTCCCAACAAAAAATGTCAATTATATTATGCCATTTTAAAAGTGAGGATATAGTTACATATACAGGAGAGCCACAGGACAGAAGCAAAAAGTCTGGAGATCATTGATCTATTCATTGCAAAGCAGTACAGCTTTAACATATCCTAGTACTCTCTGGTTTAATTTGCACTAATCCTGGATCATACGTCATCTTAATTGACCTAGGGTTGTGCTAGATTCAGGATACCTGCTTTATTATGCCTCTTCAGCTCCAAAATGCAGATTATGTCCAAATCATGAAATATTTCCATCATTATTGGGAGTAATTCAAACTTATCTATATCCAACATAGCCAGAATTCTTGAAGAATCCACAAACCATAGTCAATAAAAATTAATGAATTATAAGGGTTTTGAACTGAGACCATATCATCTGAATGGAAACAAAATTTAATCTAATCTCTCCCAACCTTCGCTCATTCTCTCTCCATACCTGCCCTAGTAGCAATTGCTGGTGTCTTTATTAATAGAAGAAACTATAGTGAACATTCCTGAAAAGTTATGTTATATCCTTAATATATTCTGATCTTAAATTATTGGTCCTCATTATTTATGTCTTCCTTCTAGGGGTGCCACCCCCTGGCTGGCATCTCTTGGGACCAATGAGGGATTGGAGACTTTGAAAACTGGTGTTGCAGAATGCCATGACTTCACTTCTGGTTTCAGACCTGGAAGTGACATCATGGCATCATGCAATACTG
>NW_015229189.1:0-791 GCF_001447785.1 Gekko japonicus | reverse complement strand
TTTTTTTGGATTTCAGTACACATCCACTAAAGTAAATAAGCAGATCAAAAGGCCAGACTGGTACCTAGAGTCAGCCTACTACACAACAGCCTCAAAGTAACTAACAGAACATCACTAGTTGTCAGCTACAACTCACAACTTAAACAACTTCAGTTGATCATCAATGACATACAGTTTCTTCTTGGATAAGGATATTTATCTTTCTCAGGCTTTGGGTGGCAGGTTTTCCCTTGCTTGCAGGTAGTCCCACAACTTAAAACAGGTTCTCACCAACAGACCCAGGAACCAAACCCTGTAGCAGACTTTGATGCCAACTTTGTTCCCATGTACACTTGGATAATACTATTATTGGACCGACTAACAGAAGCTACACCATCTTGCGCTCATCCACTTATACATCATCCAATTTAATATATGCTATCATGTGCCACCAGTGCCCTTCTACCTTCTGCAGTGGGCAACATGCTGGTCTGTGTGAGAGAATCAATGTACACAAATTGGAAGTAAGAAATCTCAACATTCAAAAACCAGGCTGGGAACATTTTAATCTCCCTTGACGTACAATTACAGACCTGAAAGTCACTGCTTTACTTTTAAAAAAGGAATATATAACCTGAAAGTGCTGAATTAGAACTCATCAAGTAACACTATGTGACTTAAACAGAGACTTGGATTGAGTTTTCCCATTTTTCCCTCAGACCACTAGAAAAACTGAAGAAACATAGGATAAACAAAAAACAAAACCACCAAAAAACCCCACATTGTGGTGAGCAACTACCTGCAAATGAAAT
>NW_015229188.1:0-792 GCF_001447785.1 Gekko japonicus | reverse complement strand
ATGGCTGGCTATTATACACAGTTGTCAAAGTGACCAAATCTTTTCTCCCCCCCCCCCCAAGCAGAGATCTGGGCTGATTTAACTTGGCAAATGGGTGTGTATGGAGAGATGGGGTTCTTCAAATGCACGGCTTGCAAAGGGCTTTACAGGCTGAGAATAAAACCACAAATTGCACTCAGAGACAAACCGGAAGCTGGTATAAGACTTGTGCTGTACGTTCAAAGTGTCTTACCTCAACCAACAGTTGAGGTGCAGCATTCTGCACAAGCTAAAACGTCCGAATTAATTTCAAAGACAGCCATATCTGAAGAACCCTGCAGTAATACTATCTGGATGTCATAACATCCACACAGGTTGGGACATTCAAGAAGGGTAGGAAGCTTTTGAGTCAGCTATAAACAATAGAAAGTGCTTCTAGCAACAACACCAGCTCCTTTCTCAAAAAGGTACCTGAGCAGCTCAGAGCTCAAGGACCTAGTTGCAGAAGACTCCTGGAGTGTGAAGAATTGTTCCCCAATCTGGGATGGAGTTGTCCAGTGGGACAAAAATAGATTCATCTCCCCCACCCTGGCCACAGTTTGGAGAAGACCCACAACCTAACACATTTGCTGCTCAGTCCTTTTCTCCTAGGCATTTCCACACCAGGTTCTTAGCCTCTTCACTGAACCAATAATGAGATGAAGAAATCTTCTTACGGTCTATCAAAAGAGGTTCTCCCTACTAGGGGACCAGAATACTCTCTTCTAAGGTCTCTCTAGCATTATTTTCTTATTTATTTACTTCATTTATACC
>NW_015229187.1:0-792 GCF_001447785.1 Gekko japonicus | reverse complement strand
GAGCCACCTCTGGTAATCCAAATTTTACCCAGAGACAAAAGTTGTATTCCGTGATCTGTATAAAGTGTGCGCACTGAGCAATGCATAAGCTTTGCAGTTCTTGTTCTGTGTGCCGTGGAGGAAGGCATAAAGGGCCCGTGCAGGGCTCCTTCTCCCTGAATGTTGGAAGGCTTAGTCGGCAAGTCCTCTGGCTTCTGGGTTTTCACCAGGCTTTGCCTATCCACTTTGAACCACATCCTCAATCTTCATGGGTATAAGTTTGCCTCTCTCTCCCCAGGTTGAGATACTTGGGAAGCTGCTGAGTGATCTCTGCAGACACACAGTAATGCTGAGAGCCTGGGGCTCAGTGATGGGTGACACTGGAAGGTAACCCGGCACTCCGACCAATTTCTGCCCCGTCAGGCAAAATGTGCTTTCCCAGTCAGCAAAAATCTAAATGTATTTATTCAACAACATGCATGTCATCTACCCACTGTGATCACCCTTCTTTCTAACAGTCCCCACTGCCAAGGAGGAAGTTCTGGGTCATGTACCAACCCCTGGCTTCCCCATTTTCCCCCTGCATATCTAGAAATGATTCATAACGACTGACTAGAATATGCCTTATGCGGAGTTCCTGTGATTCTTTGATGCTGATGCCTCGCTGCTTCAGGACAATGGCTCACTATGTAAATGCCTGTCTAGAGACAACAGGAGGCCTAGCAACCGCACTCTGGCCCCTCCTACTTAATCCATGTCGCATTTGAAAGCAGGCTTTAAAAAAAAAACACCTCAGGGAGGCTTGCAGGTGGA
>NW_015229186.1:0-792 GCF_001447785.1 Gekko japonicus | reverse complement strand
TAGGGGCATTTGATAGCTAAAAACCCAGCGGCTAAAATAACCAAGCGTGAAGCTGAACTTTCACACTAAATCTTGCTCGGTTCCCTTTTTCGTTAAAGGCTCAGCCTCCGCCCCATATGGCTTTTTTCCGGGCGGGTCCCACAATCCCCAGCATACTCTTTGGATGGTCAAAGGGGATTCCCTCCTTTTCCTGGAGTGGAAAAGCTGGTGGGACACAGCCTACTGGATTGGATCCAATGAATCGTGAATGGAATAAGTTAATCAAACAGATCTCTCTCCTATCCCTCTGCATCTTCTTGCTTCCCTTCAAAGCTAATATTGGGAGCTGGAGAATCTTTGGGAACAAAGAGTACGCATCTCTCTCTCATTGTACAATCGCTTGCTCTGCTTGCAGAGTTCATGCAAGGGGAGGGGTGATCTCTGTCAATTTCACCGTAAAAACAACAAAACAAAAAAACTGTAAAAAAAAACCAACCCAAAAAAACTGAGGCATCCACAGTGTGGCGTATTAATACTATAAATTACAATTGAATGGTCTGCTTCCTCCATGTTATCGGTGTGAGTTGGTTAAGTCTATTGGGGTGGAGTCTCTCCTTAGTACTGTTTATTGACGGAAAGTATAGACTGCCTGAGCTCCCTTGTTCTGAAACCAGTTGCTGGAAACCAGTTGCTGGTATCCCCGCATTTCCTTGTTCAGAAACTGATTTTTGAGCACAACTGCTCTGCTGTATGCACCTAAGAGAAGGAGTGTGAGTAAGTACCCTAGTCATGACCAATGTTCCCTCTAAGCTG
>NW_015229185.1:0-792 GCF_001447785.1 Gekko japonicus | reverse complement strand
AAACCTGGTTCTCCAGATTAGAGTCCTTCGGCTCTTTAACCACTACACCAAATTGGCTCTCAGAAGAGGGATTTTTCTCCAAACGTGGGGTCCCCCCCAGATTTACAGAAAAATCTGAGAGCCTATAACAAAAAGGTGCGATGGGTGGGGTAAAAACCCTAAAACGCAGTGCTGCTGCAGTGTGGAAGGGGAAGAGGACAGAGAACAGCAAATGCTGGAAGCTAGGTAAGAAAAATCCTCCGCCCCCATAGCACCAACAATGCTTCTCCCCACGGTTTTCCTGGTTAGAAGCCAACAGGAAAGTTTAAGCACAGCAGCAGAGCTAGTGGCTATGGAAGCACGCGAGTGAGCAAGGAGGCTCCTTCTAGCTCTCGCCTCTGTAGCTGTCAGTTCAGCTGTTGTTGGAGTTAGAAGTTGTGTACATTTCAGTTACTATGGAGTTAAATGTTGTTGTTAGTTAACAGTATGTTATGTTATCTGACCTATAGCCTGTTAAGAGTAATGTGTAGTCCGGGCGGGAAATTTGTGGGAGTTGTTTATCCTAATGAAATGGCCTGTAACCTTCTGTATTGGTCAGCTAGCATCTTGTTTGTGGAAAGTGTTGGATCTTGTGTGCATGTATTGACAGATTTATGGCTCTTTGTTTCCAGCAAGAAAAAGGAAAGAGAAGAGCCACCATCCTTCTGACATTAGCAATGTAACTGGATGGGATGTAGCCAGCTGCTTGAATATATTTCTTTAAGGTCTTGTTTTCTTTAGTAAAAATCTCTCCTTATATATAATTGAGCAGTG
>NW_015229184.1:0-792 GCF_001447785.1 Gekko japonicus | reverse complement strand
TTTCCAACACAGAGCTGGCAATCCTAATTATCATTGATGGAATTAGTATACTGTCAAGTTCAACACTCATAGCCATTCTTGTTCAGTCTGCTTACAAGGAATGTTTCCATTATTTCCTTAGGTTTCACATCTCTTATAATAATGTAGCTTTTGCTTTAGGTATGTAATTAACTTAAAAATCCTACTTTGCACAGTGTTCCTTGTTTATGAGTTAAGCAGGTATAGTGCAGTAAAACATTTCTGGATCCTGTGCTATGTTGCCTTTCCAACTCATACTGTGCAATGAAATTAATTATGGAGCCATTAAACATGCCATCCAGTAGTGTTGACTGCAGTGTTCCGGGAAAGCCTTTGATCCTACCTCAGGCATTGAGGCTGTTTGTAATGTGAAACTCCTCATATGGTTAGTTATGACATCCTGGTCAGAAGTTAATTGGAATTCCCAACCTTCCTTGCTTGCTTATCTGCTTCAATAAAATTATTCATCATTTTGCCCCTCCTCTTGAGTAAAGAACATAATGTTATAATACTCATCCCATTAATTATGATCCATCTCTTTAATCTTTGCTCACACTGAGGTAAAATGTAATCACTCTTTATCTCCAACTGCAGTAGAACCAGAATCTGTCAGGGTAGCACTGTACTGATTAACCCAATCAAATCTTCATAGTACACTTTTAAAGTCCTGCCTTCTATTTAATGTTTTATTTCCCTTACCTCTGAATGTTTATTTGAGCTTTGACCATTGTAGCAATAACAGTGTAGCACCTTCCTTATGTGGAAAGGCTGAAG
>NW_015229183.1:0-792 GCF_001447785.1 Gekko japonicus | reverse complement strand
GAAACCGAGCAGCCGGCTCTTCCTCGCCACGTGGGAGACGGCACAGAGAACTCCCTTCCTGCCGCTGGTGGTGACAACAACGGGGGTATCGTTCCTGAGCCTGCTCCCAGTCTGCCACCTTCGGGGGCCGAGACCCAAGCTAACGACATCCACTTGTCTTCGCATGTGCCCCAACCGGCGTCTGACACTGCTGAGCTGAATCTGTCCACCTCCACGCCAACCCCCTGTCACGTCCTGGCCACCGAGGAAGCAGATAACTCGGCAAATGCCGAGCAGGCCGGTTCTTTGGCCCAGACCCCAGGCCAGGAAGGGTCTTCCCTACCCTCCACCCTGGAGTCAGACAGCGAGGGTCCCCCTAAGATGGACTTTGCCGACAACAACATCAAAACTCTGGACGAGAAGCTGCGGACCCTTCTGTACCAGGAGCACAGCTTGTCGGGCACCTCCCCCGAGAGCCAGAAAGACACACAAAGTGCAGTGGAGTCTCCCTTCTCCTCCTCCGCCGAAGAGACCCTTCCCTGCCTGGCGCCCGAAGGCCAGGACCCTAACTCTCCCGGAGAGGCCCAGCAAAGCCCCACCAAGCCTCCAGACCCCCCGGGGACGCTCAGTCCACCTGCAAGTCATCCTGAGGGTTTGCCCCTGCTGAGGGAGGGGCACGGTGATATCACTTCCGATCCCAGCGATCTCTGTACGCACGTGAGTACTGACGGGTAGGTTGGTCTGGTCTTGAAAACGGCATGTCCGACAGCTGGGGAATTCCCAACACCATCAGGCAGCCGAATGGATGCCGGC
>NW_015229182.1:0-792 GCF_001447785.1 Gekko japonicus | reverse complement strand
CATACATGCCTGTGAAATGCAGATTACAGATATATACATATTCAATGAGACTCTTGTGCCCTGATGGTAATCAGCCAACTGCTTAATGTTAAACTTGATTCCTATTTGCTGTGTGCCACTTGAAGAGCCTGTGGGAGAAATCTGGGGTTTTATCCTCTAGGGTGGGTGAGCAGTATAAAATAGCTCTCTTGTGCTTGTTGTCGGAAACCACTGCAAGTGGGAAGAAGGGGCTGCCAAAGTTTTCTGAATACCCCTCATTTGTCGCTCACAGTCTTCTCCCCCTCCCTGATTTGTAGATCACCACCTTGTGATCTACAAGGCTCGTTTTAGAATTTTGCTGTTTTACTGTCCAGTTCCATTGCTACCAGGGCCATGGCCGCTTGCAATGGGATGCTGCTTATTTGTGCAGTAAACAGCAACAGTTGTCGCCATGGGTTACTGCTTCTGCTGGCATCTCTGTGCTTAGTGTAACCAATACAGTAGCACTTTGTATGAGCACTGGCGGCTCAGCTTTTAAAACCAGGGGTTGGCCCCTGAACTAGATGAAATAATTACAAAATGCACATCTGTACATGTGCCTTTCCTTCTTTAACAAAGAAATTACGTCTTCCCTCTGCATTTTTAATTTGCTTAAAATAAATAAATAAAAATAAATAAAAAAAGAGTCCACCTTTCTCCCAGAAATCTTGAACCCATATATCTCCTGCACTTCACTTTCAGCTCACCAAAATGTTATCAAGGGGTTTCCACTTCACAAGGTGCATCTTTCCAGTGGACAAAGTTTGAGTCCAA
>NW_015229181.1:0-792 GCF_001447785.1 Gekko japonicus | reverse complement strand
ATGGCCATCACTGTGCCCCCAGAGGCAGTAGCATTATGGAGCTGAGAGTGAACGTGTGACGCTTCTGTCTCTGCTGTGGTGTAGATTGTTTGTTTGTATCTTGTTTTAATGAAGTTGATTGTTTATCTTGTACCTTTTTAGTATTATTTTATAACAACTGTTAAAAACCTCCTTGGAGATCTTCCATTCTTCATATGTCTTGGTGAGGAGTTTTCACCAGAGATGAAAGAATTGAGGAGGTTGCTTCTCATTGCCTCTCTCCTTCCCTTCCTCCATTTTCTCAGAACGTGGATAGCAAAGGGATGCGAGACCAGCGGTTGGATTTGCAGAGGAGAGCAGCAGAGACTGGCGACGACGATCTCATTCCATTTGGAGACCGGCCCACCGTCTCAAGGTTTGGTGCAATCTCACGTACGTCTAAAACTATGTACCAGAATCCTGGGCCCATGCAAGCCATGACAGTTCAAGGAGCTTCCACAAAACCAGTCAACATTTCAGGTATGAACATGCGCCTTCAGGACTTGGTTCCTCATACAGGTTTTTTTATACCGCCATTATAGCTCAGGCACGGAAGGCTGGTAGTTGCTAATAGAGATGGAGAAGGAGAGGTGCGGGATTGGTGCATGATCACACCCGCTTCACAAGAAGTGGTGTCATTAGATTTGGAAGTCAGCCTCAGGGCTGCCTCCCTTCAGGTACATTCCCCTTCACTACATTTAAGCAAATTGTCAACACTAGGGTTTCTCTTTAAACCAGGCTTTTGGCTGAGTTCAGACATCATGGGTGGACTGG
>NW_015229180.1:0-792 GCF_001447785.1 Gekko japonicus | reverse complement strand
TTGTGAGGTGTTGCTCAGAGAAGAGAAGCAGTAAGAAAACAATGGAGTTCATAGCCCTTGCCCCATCTAATGCTTATATTCCACAATTCCCATGCCCAAAGATTCTTCCCCCATGATTTCTAGACATGCTTTTGTGAGATAAACTTGCACCTAGAGCTCTGTGGCAGAGGAGCAACTGGAAGGAGGAGTTACATCAGAAAAGTGGCCCCTTCCTCCACCTGCTGTTTTTCCACTGTAATTGCCCCAACTGGTTAAAGCTACTCTTCCCCCATGGAATTCCAGAGCCAGTTCTCGCCTCTGCAGACACAAAGGGTGTGGGATGATTCAGCCTCCTTTTGCTTCCATAACAACAGCTGGGGGTGGGGGAGAGTTCTGCAGCTCATTATGCTGTGAAGTTTTCTTCTCCAACTGACATACAAAAAAAGCCACCCTCCCTGCACAGGGCTCATGTACTGCCTTCTTCCACTTGGGATATTTTCCAGCAGCAGAATAAAGAGTTCGTGCATCAGTTACAGCCATTATGCCATAGCAAGTTTGGGAGGGGGAGGGACATAGGCTGCTGTCACTTGGAGGTTTTGCTCTAGTTTGACATCTAAATTAGAGCCCTTTTTTTGGTTGCATCCACCCAGCATCAGTCCCTAATCATCCACTTCCTGTGTTTTCCTCTGATTTGTGGTGATCCTTCTCAGATCTGGATGGTATATCCTTTTTGGAAAGACCACAGACACAGCATGACTGTATGCTGTATGGGTGGGAAGGTATGCATTTTTACACATCCTGCACATAGGTAAA
>NW_015229179.1:0-792 GCF_001447785.1 Gekko japonicus | reverse complement strand
GTTTGCTTACACTAATATAGTTGCATAGTAAAATCTGAAAATAGATTCCTTAGTGGCTTTTCCCTAAAGACTTGGAAACTATGCAGGAGAGAGGGTCGAGAGTGCAGGCTCTAGATATGGGGAGCAGAAGTAGTCAATATAGTACGCAGCCTTTGGTGAACTCTACGCTCCCAATTCCGGCTCTTCCTTCCACCCATGATGCGCCACGCGGACTTCCTTTCCCAGTCAATAAGATTCCAGAACAGAGTTCTCCAAGCTCTCCTACAGAATGGAGAGACCGAGGCGCTTCATCCTTCACTGGCACGCTAGACTCTGAGCACCACAGTGTGGAAGTCCAGCTCCCGCCTGGCACCACTGCCGGCCTAAAGCAAAACCGCTCCAGCCTATGAAAACAGAAGCCACGTAGGCAGCCTCGGCCGTAGAAATCATCACTCTCCTGCACTTTAAAGGCACACTGAAAAGTAGTCAGCGGTAACCCCTCACACACACATAAACACCGATTGTCCTGGCTTCTGATAGATGAAGCTAAATGCGGCTCAACTTCCTTTACCTGTTGCCCTCCACTAGAGAAGCCATTTTGAGCCACTACAGCTTAGTTTAAGATAAGGCAATAGAGCTTAATAGGAAGAGACAGAACACATTTCAAAAGCCAGGCCAGCTGAAGGACAGGAAACAGCCCTGCTCAGACGTAGCAGAGCTGATGTATCTGGCCATTTGGGGAAGAAGGTGTTCCGCTTGAACTTCAGACAGACTCAATTTCAATCAACGTGGTTTGCCCCCCACCAAGAAGCC
>NW_015229178.1:0-792 GCF_001447785.1 Gekko japonicus | reverse complement strand
AACTTAGAAATAAAATTGCAGAGAAAGGCTCACAAGTGTGGTGAACCAGAGAGCTGACGTTATTGTTTTTTAATAATTTTGCTTTTGTGGGACTGGCCTGAGGGCTGCTTTCCGCTTCCTTTCCCCTACGTGCACTCTTAAAACAAGCCTAAGGGAGCAGCCTGGAATGGCTGGAGGCGTAGAACCCTCTTGGGACTCTTTATGAGCCCCACTCGGGGCTCCCCTCCCTCTGGGATAAAGGGAGGAAGTGCAGTCGGAAAGTACTCCAAGGGGAGGGGGGAACTAACTGCCCCCTTCTCTAGCGCCATGGCCCCAATCTAGGCCGCCCTCTCCCCATGCTTGCTTCTTAGGGCCAAAGTGCCTATCTTTAGTTCTAGTCATGGAACTCCACCATAAGGAGGCTGGCTTGGTGCCCAGGCAGCCAGATTGGGGGTGGAGGCACCCACACTCACACTCTGTTTCTGCTGCCTAGTTCCAAGGCCACTGCCTCTGGAGTTCACTTTGGACCTAGCCAGGGTGGCACAGGAAGAGGGCATGTGGGGTGGCAAAATGTCACCCCTAACATATAGTTACTCTTACAGCAAGCTCGCATCTGGCTTTTCACATGCCATGTTGAAAGTGCGTGCAGATGTTCCCAGCAGAAAGAAAAAAGACATAATTTAACAAGGATGATTAATCTGTCACTACCATTCATGGTTCCCCCCCCTCCTCTTACCCCAGTTGCACTACTGCTAAATATACAACTCCTTGCGCTTATCTCCCTCTCTGGTGTTTTACTGTTTTTAAACCCTC
>NW_015229177.1:0-792 GCF_001447785.1 Gekko japonicus | reverse complement strand
ATCAATCAATCAATCAATCAATCAAATGTCTGTAAAAGTCCAGTACTAGTCAAGTAGATCTGGTACCTCAGCAGATATGTGCTCTGCATTCAGAGACAAAGGCTAGAGGGAACAGAAGAAAAGGAACTTACCCAAGTTCATATAGGAGCCCAGAATGGTGTCACGCAGAATTCTGATGATGGAATCCACACTTCTGTCTTTCATTTATAAACCATCTAATTCATTACTACAGGATGCTGGTAAAGTGTGAAATCCTTGGATACCAGTAGTGCTAACTACAGAAACCGAGCCTCTTAAGCTGAACCTCTGAAGTTCAGTTTGATAGTACATCTTATATACAAACAGATCATATTAGATATAACAAATATTTGTTTGTAAAGTGTACTAGGGAGCAGCAGGTAGGTCTACAGAGGTCATTGTGAATGCGCTCAGCTGTCAACAAACAAAGCCAGACCCTCACACTCCCTTGTCTCACGAGTCAGATGCAAATACACAAAGCAAAAGGAAGTCTGAAAAGTTCATTTTAAAAATACAGAAGGAAAGTTGCTATTTCTAGAGAAATAGTGAAGAGTGCTCTCTCTTCCTTTCTTTTTTACTACAAAGGAAACCCTCTGAATCCCCAGCCCAGTGCCCCCACAACTTGCTTACCATTTTTAGCATGTCTGCAGCTGGAGGAGAAACCTTTGACCGATACTGATTGTGCAGATCCACAATCAGCTTCTTGTCCTCCTCTGTAAGGGACCAGCTCAGCTCCATCGCTGTGAGCAACAGGAGGAGGAGGAGGAGGAGGAG
>NW_015229176.1:0-792 GCF_001447785.1 Gekko japonicus | reverse complement strand
GCAGTGTTGTTAGTCTTCATGACATATGTCCCTTAACTCTTGTGACAAATTTGAAGTAGAGGTGTTAGCTAGAGTTTACATGTGAGAGTTCTAAATTAATTAGGGTAGGACTGAAGGAACATGAGAATAATCTTTACTCTGTTTGGAATGAAGTTAACTTGGCATTCTTCACTCTGACCACTTCTAGGTAAAGCCAGCAGGAAGAACCAAAAGTGGAGAGGACCTGATGAAAATATTAGAGCCAACCTTCGCCAGTATGGTTTAGAGAACTACTACCTTGATGTATTAGTTTCTGATGCATCAAAACCCATATGGAGGAATGGAATGCAGTTTGATGCAATCATCACAGACCGTAAGTTGCTGTAGAATTGCAGTTTGTAATAATGATGGAAGGTTTACAAGCTGATAATATAGTTTAGCATCCAAAGTGAATAACAGAATAAAGACATCCAGCCTGAAAAGCCTGCTGACTAGATACAAGGAGCTAGTGTGTCAAGAGCTCTTCACCTAGTGCATGTTATACATTTTATTTATGTGAGATCAGGACTCGCAAAGCCAGTTTTCAAGAATTTGGGATTACTAGTTGAATGAAGATCTTCTTAATGTGAGTAGCATATTTCTAATTTTTCTAGACCACACCTACTTTCCTCTTGATACAAGGATGGTCCTAGCCAAGTTACCTTTGATGCATCTCTTATGCTTACACGGCATCTCCCTATAGAAGCTAACAGGAATCATGAATGCTCTGAGGTTCTTGTCACCCATCTGACAACTGCTGGCCGTTATTTATGT
>NW_015229175.1:0-792 GCF_001447785.1 Gekko japonicus | reverse complement strand
TGCCTCTAACTTGAGTCCAGTGGGGACAGGGAGATTTAAGGGAGGGATGTTTTGTCATCACAAGCAGGCCTAAGAAAAGGCCGTGATGAAAAGCACAGGAACGCACCACAGGAAATCTGTATTGGAAATCTATGGAGGGAATCTATTTCGCAACCGTATTATTTCTTTGCAACCAGAGTCGTACCTACAGTGACCCTGATTTTGTCACTGGATTGATGGGGAAACAGAACGAAACAAAGAAACTGATGTTTGGGGCCAGCTCAGTTTCGTTCCCCCTCCCTCAAGGTATAGCTACTCAGAGAGGCTGAGTCATGAAGATATGACTAGCATGTGAGTGATTCCAGTAAGAATATCTTCTTATGCAAGCAGACCAATACCTGAATGGGATTGCGCTGAGCACTTTACTAGAAGACCAGCTAGCTAGTCCTGGAATGTTGGGAATGTGACCTCGGTGGGGACATGTATGTGGGAAAGACTTGAAGTCGTAGTGAGACTGAGTGCCTGGCTCTCAAGCTGTTTAAAGTACAGCTTTTTGTACTTCCCTTTCTGATGGCTAATTGAAGGAAATGATGAAGATGCAGGCAGGAACGGCACATGGATTTTCCTTCAATCCTGATTTTAGCCTATCCCATACAGACTGGAGCGGGATTTTTTTGTTTTGTTGTTGCCCTATGTTTTGCAAAGCTGCTTTGAGATAGAGGATTTCCCCTATTTCAACAGCCCACCTTGTGCATTGTTTTCCCCATGATCACATGACCTCATTCTTCATTCATGCTCAGATCATGAATAGCC
>NW_015229174.1:0-792 GCF_001447785.1 Gekko japonicus | reverse complement strand
GGGATTTTAACTAAGGTACCATTATCTTGCATAGTGATTTTGTCGTTTTTAAAGGATCTGCTTTATCCCAGAGGACTGGCAATCCTGCAAACTTTTTTTTTGTCCATGACAATTTCCAAACGTCAAGATCTCCTGAAATAGTACAGATTCCCCCTCACACATACATTCCTCTCCTTTAATTCACTCCCGTCATGCTGGCAATGTGCTTAGCTGCTCATCTGAGAAGCCATCAAATCGAACATCTTTATACTTTTGAATGATCACCATAATAAGCATACTGAACTATAAATACGACCAGGCAGTATATAAACCCACAGACTTGGTTCCTTCCACTACATGAACCCTTTCCAAGGGCTACAACTGAAGTAATCTTTTGGAAGCCCTGAGTCTCTCACCGAAGGCAGTTTCTTGTTACATGAAATATTCACAAACAATTTCATGCTTTACTTCTCTGTGCTTAAAAGAAATCTTCCACAAAATAAAAAATCCTATTCAGCACTTGGATTTGGCTGGTGTATTAAACTTTTATCCTTGAAATTTAAAGTTTCATAAGGCTTAAGGTTATAAAATTTTAACTTGGAGGCTGAGATCCTGAAATGTTCCATTTAAAAGCGAGCATCTAAGTGTACATCTCCCAGAATGTGTGTGTGTGGGGGGGAGAAAGTTATTTCCCACACGTCTGGTTTATGAGCACCCGTTTCATTCTTTGATTTCAAACTATTTTTCATAAATCCATGAAAGAGTCAGAACAAAAGAGATAATCTAGGAATTCACATTTGTACAAACTGTCAA
>NW_015229173.1:0-792 GCF_001447785.1 Gekko japonicus | reverse complement strand
TTGTAATGCTGGGAGAATTCCAGGCTCCAGTTTGAGTTTGGCAACCCTAGGCTCACTACTATATGTAGACTGGAACTTGAGCCAGACAGACCATTGATCTATTCTAGTTTGACAGTTTTTTCATACTTAAGTTCAATTGAATGTCCCTGCTTGGTGAAAGACAGACCTAACAGCTAACTTAGTGTAAGAGATGCATGTATCAGTTCCCACATATTTGACCCAGTGCTTCTTCCACAGATATGAGAAAGGAATATGTTTTCAGGTGTGGCAAAACTCTTAAATGTGCCTAATTTTGCTGAGCGTTCTATTAATTTTAGTCTTTAGATTGCTATGTTTCATCAAGTCAAAGAGTGGAGTGAGAGGAACAGAGCCATAGACACCAGCATTGGATTCAGACACCATAATAATAGGGAGTGTTGTGCTCACCTATTGTGCTTGATGATATGATCTTCTTACCCATGTTTGTGAGCTGTTCAGTTGCACAACAGCTAAGAGGATCAGATTATCTGAGTACATTTATAAGATGGCATGCTACATTTTCAAAGCAGGTGGGAAAAAAATTAGTAGAAGTCAACAACGAGTGATTACTGTCAAACAACTGTCCCTTCAGAATGCAGTCTTTTACAGTTCAATTTGATATTCCTGAGATCTAGGGGAGAGACCAGATAGTATTTTCTGCCCAGGTGGATTGGAATGGGGAGAGTGGAAAACAAATAGTTAAAAAGAAACTATACGAAACTGTAACACTTGAAAAGGAGCAGCCAGATTCAAGTCCGGTAGCACCTTAGAGAC
>NW_015229172.1:0-792 GCF_001447785.1 Gekko japonicus | reverse complement strand
GTCTGCACAAGGCTTTAAGGGGAGTGATGAACCTTTCTTTAAAAATTGAGAGAGAGCTGAATTAGCCCAGTTAGGATATGTGGTGAGGTTGATGGGGGAGGAAACAATGAGAAATTATGCTGGTCTCAAAGAAGTTTTCTTTGGCTTCTCTCTGAATTACCTGAGGAAGAACCTCCAGCCACCCCACTGGGTTGTGGCTGAAATCCGGGCAGTGACTTTGCTACTTTGGAATACACAGAGCGATTCCGCTGGTCTGCAGGGTTGTTGTGCAGGTAAAACCAGAAAAGGAAGACTATGCACATCACTCCGAGCTCCTAAGAGGAAAGGAGAGATAAAAATGAACTAGGCAGAACCCCTTGAGAAGCTCCTGACGTATTGAGCTTTAGGATCGAATTTGCTTCAAAGGTTGCAAAACGTGGGATTTTGGTTTGCAGTTCACACATTACATTTTAAATGCATGTACCTACGAGATTTGTTGGAATGTACATCTAAACATGTGAAGTGCGGATGCCACAAACAGGAGCTGGAAAACGCACATGTCATACAAAATAGATCAGCTGCGGCTCCAGGATTGGCTGCTTTTCCTGGTGGGAATATACATTTGGGGGGGGAACCAGGGTTCCATTGCTACGAACTGTGTGGAATGGCCCCAGTGGCTGCCCCACTGCTCTAGTGATGGTTCTTGGCTCTGCTGCCTTGCCCTCCTTGAACGGCAGGCTCCAGTCTTCAGAGTTCACCTTCAGTCGCAACTCGACTACAGGCAGAACTGCAGAACTACAGATGGGGGGGGGG
>NW_015229171.1:0-792 GCF_001447785.1 Gekko japonicus | reverse complement strand
CAGGTTCTGGCAGCGGCAGACTTTTGTGCTAGGGCACCCTATGGACTATCCTGTGTGATACGCGGGAGATAGTGACAAAGCCTGGCCTATGAATAGGCGGAGGCAGGGCCAGGATCAGCATACCCTGAGATGGAGCGGCTGCCAGGGCTTCCGGTGGGGCACACGGCTACTGACCCCCATGCCTGTCAGCTGTCTGCATGCCCATCCCCATCTGCTTGCTTGAAGTGTTCTGCCGCCCATGCTGACAGCTGCCCCGAGTCACTGAGGAAAGGCACGGTGGGACACAGAGGTGAGGCTGTTGGTGGCCACGCACCAGCAGTCCCAGCTGCACAGGGCTGTTGGGGAAAGGGCATGCCGATGGCGCAGGCAACCCAGCATGGGCAGTGGAGGGGTTTACAAGAGGGAGAAGGAAGTGCAGGCAAGTGTGGGGCCTCTGGACACCGTCTGCCCAGGGCTCGCAGCAGCATTGCTTGGGCTTGAAAGCGTACAGGACATCTGGGAGCTGCTCAGGCTGGTGTGTTTCCGGATTGGGCCTCTGGGGTTGCCGGAGTCTCTGGACTGGGAGGATTCTGGGCCTTGATGCTGATTTGCTGGCTCAAGCAACTTGCACTTCTTTCCTCCAATCAGCAGTCCCAGGGGTGTAGACGGTAGAGAGACTGACCTGTGTGGTTCCCAGTTCACAGAAAACATGGCAGAAAGCAGGTGTTGGCTGATTTTTATTTTATTTTATTTTTGTTGGCATAACAGGAATGATCCTGTTAGCTTTCCCCCTGTATAGAAATATTGATTTCT
>NW_015229170.1:0-792 GCF_001447785.1 Gekko japonicus | reverse complement strand
AAAAATATGATCCATATTAATAATGGGGTGGAATATCTGGCAACTTGCATTTTTCCGTCTTCAGAGTGAAAGTCATCCTGATGTTTTCCAGCCCTGTTCCCCCAAAGAAACACTCCCAGCCTGAACCTGCACGGGTTACTCATGTCGAAGTAAGTCCCGCTATGGGGCTTACTCCCAAGTAAGTGTGCTCAGGACGCCAGCCTGAATTCCTCACGCAGGAGTCACTCTTGCCGCCGCTCCCTAGTTAAACTCTTTGCTTTTATCCCAAACTGTCTCCAAAGCCTATTGTAAGACAGGCAGGGACAAAGGAAATCTGCTTTCCAAGCTCTTTTTTCCCCTAATCCCCGCGCCCCACATCTTTCTCCTCTGCCTCGGTTTGCAAGGGGAAAGCAAGGAAGGTCATCACAACCACCACTTCGGACTCTCTCTTGCATTTCGGTCGCGGTGGGTGGGGGAACGGGGCGGGCGTTGAGAAGCAGCGGCGAGGGCGGGGAGAGGGCGTCTTTCTCCGCGCCCCCTAGCGGCGTCCTCCGGGCTCTGCAGGATGCGGCAAAGGCCTTTGCATAAATTATGCTCATGACGCAGTAGCTAAAATAACCCGACTCTCCAAATCTGCCCCCCTCGTTCTGCCGCCCCCCCCCCCCAGGCGGGGCAGGGGCTTGGGTGGCTGCAACCGGGGGAGGATGCCTGGTGCAAGGGCCCGGGGGCGGCGGTCGCAGAAGGGCTAGAGCCCCGCTGGGCCCGGGGGGGAGGGCTTCTTTCTCCCCCCCCCTTTGTGCGTGCGGCAACCTT
>NW_015229169.1:0-792 GCF_001447785.1 Gekko japonicus | reverse complement strand
GAAACCCCTCAAAATCTACATTGGCCGAGGGATTCCAAATCACCTTTCTTTCAAAAAAGAATGACAGTGGAATTGTGGTTATGTAGTATTTGGGCATCATGGAAATCTAGCGTTCCTGCAGCATTCTGGGAAAGGGGAGCTCATGACATTATATTGATCTGAAAGATCCTGGAATAAGGTCCAATCCCTTAAAACAGTTTAAAAACCTTCCCCATTATGCTTCCAGGTTCCATAAGGAATGTCAATCAATGGACATAAAGTATGGTTCAAATTCAGGGAGACTTAAGCATTCTGACACCCTGGAATTAATATTCCTGTCCTGCTTTACAGTCACAGATGATGTGAGGAGGAATAAGATTGTGATCAAGGGAAAATCCCTAAAATCTAATCGATCGCCTAGTTGGCCTGTATCTGGTGAGCTTTCCCTGAAAGAAGTCACCCGCTGCTGGGGATGCTCTTGCTTTGGATTTCCTGCATTAAGAAAGGGGAGGGGGCTGGACTAGAAGGCCCCTCCCAACTCTGTGGTGTTGTGATCTATCCGGGAGTGACTCCATCACCATCCAAAGAGCATATCAGCCATAAAGGTGAGTTCTAAAGCGGGTGACATCCAGCTGCACTGGGCCATACATATCTTTGCTGCAAGATCGAGGTCTCGATTTTCATGTCACTTACGTTTTTTCTTTTTCCAAAGATGTTTGGACTTCTGAATCACTGAGCCAAGGTAAAGCAACACTGAGGGCCAAGTCATAATGAGCCTGGTGGAAAAAACACACATCTAAAAATACAGTGCCA
>NW_015229168.1:0-792 GCF_001447785.1 Gekko japonicus | reverse complement strand
AGCTTTAGATAACAGGCAAAAGGTTCACAAGGTGGAATTATGCGCCACACAGAAGCTCTTCTCACAGAAAAAAGCCAGTGTAACAAGGAAGGGTTCCAAACCAGCAGCCTCCTTGTCCTGATAGTTTTCTAGAAGTGAGGGGATTCTCACATGAAGGTACCCTCCTCAACCACCTGCGGTCTGAAGCGATACAGTTATGTAGCCAAGACCCAGGCTTTCCCTTCCCTGCAAGTAGTGTAGGGTGGCATCGATAGCTCTTCCATCCTTCCTAGCTCATAAAAACCATAGGTGGCAAGGTTATGAGAAAGCATCTGGCCCAAGCCAGCTTCATGGCAGAAAGGGGCAGCCCGCACCTTCAACGACTCTTCAACCAAGGCATCAAAATGGCCTTGAGTGCAAAGGAAGGACGTTTCTGAGCCTTTGTGTGGGGGGGAGGGGGAGGCCAACTGCACAATGAACCAAATCCTTTGTGCCTTGATTATTTATTCCAATGAGCTAACAATGAGGCAATAAGAAAACTGAAGGAAAAATCAACTCAATCTAATAGCCATTCACCAGTGAAAGAGCAAGTCTGAGGGGGGAAAAGAACCATTGATATTTATACAGACCGTGATGAGCAACATCTTATTGGCTACTGAATAATTGTTTTCCCATTATTATCTGAAGCAGACTGGCCATTTTTCTTCCTGGGCAGGTAGAGGGGCTGTGCTGCCTAGTCAGAGAATTGGCAGAAAACTCCTGTGGAGCTCTCAAGTAACACACGCACACTTCAAGGGCACCTGGGTAGATCCA
>NW_015229167.1:0-792 GCF_001447785.1 Gekko japonicus | reverse complement strand
GACCACCAAGGACAACTTTGCAGAGGAAGAAATGGCAGAATCACTTGCCTGGAAACCACTTGCTGGGGTCGCCATAAGAAAGTTGCGACTTGACAGCACTCTGCACACACACAAAGACTTGCTTACCCAGTCATTTTGTTGGGGTTGTACTTTCTCCTCTCCCACCGAGCCACGTACTGGCAGAACTTTTCTGTGGCTTCAGGCCAAAGACCAGAACTGTTGTCTCCCAGGGAATGTCAAAGGAACGTGATGTTTGTAGACCAGCTGTGTTCATTTCCTGTTGACAATAATACTCTGGATCTAGGGGTTGTTATGCAAATACTTGAGTTGGAAGTATCTATTTAGTCACACTAAGAAAAGTCCACCTCTCCCAATCAGAGATCTGAAGGCCTGGAAATATTAATAAAAACTAGAAATCCCCTTTCCCCCCCCTAATACATTTCAGTTTTTCTAATGGAAAAACTGGGACTTTTGCAAGAGCACTGAAAAAGAAATCAATTAATTTTTTCCTTTTTAGAATGGGTGAAGTGCTTCTCAAGGCAAGGTTTTTTAAATTAAAAATGTACAGCGTGAAAAGTCTAGTGACCTTTTTCCAGTGGAAAAATTGTAAAATTTTAGAGAACACTGGGGGGGGGGGGCTCATTATGGAAAGTTTTATATTGTTTCCCATGAGAAAAACTTTGACTTAGAAAGCATTGCATTCATTTGCAATGTACAGCATGAAAAGGTCTGAGTACTTTCTTGATTTTTCCAGTGGGAAAACTGGGAAATTTGGGGGAGCACTGAGAAAAA
>NW_015229166.1:0-792 GCF_001447785.1 Gekko japonicus | reverse complement strand
TGCTTGCAAGACTCCACAGCTAACAGGGAAAATTGGAAGGTTCTATTAGATTTGTAACAAGACCAAAAACACGTGTATGAATATATATATTACACAGGAAAAGCTAAGTTATCTGTTTCATTATGTATAAAATGAGTCTGAGTTCTCTTCCAAATAAACAGTTTTAAAGTAACCTGCGGTTCCCTTTAAAAAGGGGGGTATGTGCCATTTTCCAGCACGGTTTATAGTCTAAAAACCTTTTATTAAGTCATAGATTGTTTTGAAACATTGGCTTCAGTTCTGAAGATTGTCCTATATGGTTTCAGAAGACACAGTTTTGTTAATTGTTACTTAAAATGAAATATTAATAGCTTCCTTCTCCACAGCCATCAGGTATGTTACAATAAAATTAAGTATTCTGGGAAGAGAAGCCCACATTATTCTCCCTTAATAGCTCAGCTTTATAGCTTCTGTTGAATTAGTAAAGTGCCATAAAAATGAATCCCTAATGCAGGATGCAGCAAAATATTTAATATACGCACGCTTAAGGAAATTACACAGCAGTGAGAACAATCATTGGACTTGTCATGGTTTGGGATGGCAGAGACCACTCTAAATAAACTCACTTCTTAATCAAAAGAAGAGTCTCGCAGCATCTTAAGGGAGAGCAAATTTACTGCTGCATGTATGCTCTTCAGAGACTCAATCTGATAAAAAAGGAAAAAAACTCCCCTTTGAACACCCCGAACAGATTCTGCTGGCCTCAGTGGCACCAGGGACCACTAGGTTCTCTGTGAGACACAAAACATGGCA
>NW_015229165.1:0-792 GCF_001447785.1 Gekko japonicus | reverse complement strand
AATCTTACCTTTTATGTGGTCAATTTCAGATTTGGTTTCCTAAACAATTATATTGTCAGTGGAAGCTATCTAGGAGCTGAGCTTGCTAGAGAAAAACAGGAACAAAACATTATAAAACGTGTAGCGCAGCTTGGGCACTTTGCAAAATGATCTTCCTCTTACAACACCTTTTGTTTGTTAGCTCCTTGTGGTGCAAATTGCCTTTCCCAAAGCACATCACAAAATGCTGAGCACTGATTCAGAAAGCTCAAGAACTTTTGAACTGGTAGAACTACAACTGCTCTATCCATGCTGAACACAGCAGTTTTTGCCTACAAGCTGTTTGGCAGCACTGTAGACTGAGAAGGGAGTACTATGAGAAAGATGCTTTTGTGTGTCCTCCTTTCAGCATTCTCTCTTCCATTTTTCATCTCCACTTGGAGCTTCATTTGCTGATTCACCATTTAGTGACCCTTTCCCCCCTATTATTTCTTAAACCAGAAGTGCAGCTGAATAATGAGAGGAAAAAGCTGTGCTGAAGACATGGAGGCATGGACTCAACAGAGGGCACGTGGCCGGAAAGAGGAGAGGAGAGGGATGTAGACCGTGAAGATAAAAATGTCACATTCTTCAAGAATATGGCACAGGTGCTTTGGAGTTGCAATGATCACAAAATAACATGTTAAACATTTATTATTTGGGGTATTAGTTATATTTAAGTCAATAGAGATGTTACTCTGTCTCAGCTATATTTCCTTATAAATCAGATTGAGCGGGATCCAGCTGGAGAACTTATCAAAGGAGCTGGTGGAA
>NW_015229164.1:0-792 GCF_001447785.1 Gekko japonicus | reverse complement strand
ACCCAAAATTTCCGGCTACAGGGCTGATGCTACCAAAGGTTTAGTCATTTGTCCATTAACAGCTGTTTTTGACATCAGTTGTTTAAAGGAGGAAAGTTGCTGGCGTAAGAATTAAAACGTATAAACTGGATATTAAATATGAAACACGTTCTCGTTGCATGTTTTTCTCTCCCTAGGCACTCCATTGCTTCCCTTAAGTTGCAGTACTTAACATTAAAAAACGGTGGATGCTGCAGTTATTTCAGAATTCAAACACGTTTCCCGGATGTTATCACAATTAGTTGGGATTTCCAATAGAGGCCGATTCTCCGACTTCTTAACCAAAAAGTCTCCCATTAGAAAAGCCTTTTGCCTTATTTCTTTGGGCAAGATTCTCTTAAGTTGCTTTTTTTTAAGCCATCTGATTGGAAAAGGAGGGAATCGGATGTCCTTGGTCTCAAGCAGATGGGATAAGAACTGAAGGGAGGACAGTTATGGCAGGCCATGTTAGAGAGGTGAGTATTTAGGTAAAGCAGGATGAGAGGTCAGCACTGATAAGCAGGAAGGGGAGACATTTTGGGGGTCTTAGCCAGGTAAATGATGGAATGCAAATGTGGGATATGGGGACAGTTGCATCTAGACCAAGAAAAAGATATCATGCTGAGCCATTTGGGTCAGAGTGAGACTGAAGTTGGCTTTCCATTTACCTGTCTGTGATGGGGAATTACCCAGTTTCTCTCTCTCACACACACACACCGAGGAATTCAGGAACTAGAGAAAAATGACCTCCACACCAGTGTTCCCTCTAAGCTG
>NW_015229163.1:0-792 GCF_001447785.1 Gekko japonicus | reverse complement strand
TTGTTAAAATCCAATGCAATTTTTAAATATCTTTTGGAGTGCTTGATCAAATAAAGTTAAAACAAATTAAAGCAGCTGGTTCTAGAAGAATATCTAAAATTACCTAATTATCTAAAATTAACTAAATTATCTATAAACTGGGAAAAACAGATTTCAGAGGATGAGGCCTGCAAAAGAGAAATCCCTAGCCTCAAAAACTATGTACCACGGGCTGAAGGAACCTTATCCATGCCCTTTCCTCTGATCTTAGGAGACCGATGGGCCCAAATGCAAGACAGCCATTCAGATTCATTTTATTGATTATGTCTTTGAAAGATTTCTTCCAAACAAAAGCCAAAAAAGCAAACAAATTTCTCTTTCCATGCCTCTTAATGTAGCAATCCATCATCCAATCCACTTTCTGTAGATTTCCCCATGTGGTCTTTGCTCATAGCTTTAGCTGAAACAAGGCTTCCTTTCTCTTATAGCCTCCTGCATGAATGAGGTTCTGACCTAAGCAAGCTGTAACTCCTCTTCATCATGTCATCGCCAGCTTCCACTGTTTGACAACATGCAATTGGTTATCTGAAACCTGGCCATTTATTGGCATCAGGACAAGAAAATTGCTGCCTATTGCAAGGACATATCACTGCACGCACACACGCAAAATGGCATGCTGGCCTGAAAAGCTAAGATGGGAGTTTTCCCTCAACTCCATGGGGTTGGCTAATCGCAAATGCCAGGTTCTGTTGTTGTTGCTGTTATTTGTTTGGTTTCATTTTTTCCATCAAGTCACAGTCAACTTATGGTGAC
>NW_015229162.1:0-792 GCF_001447785.1 Gekko japonicus | reverse complement strand
TTTCTGTGTTATGAAAAATAAAAATTTTACCATGAAAAAATATTTAACAGGGCCTGGGGACTGAAAGAATTTGATTCACAGGCAGTGGACCACCAATTGGTCATCTCGGACGTAGATGAAATACATTTGTATGCAAACTCGGGGTGCTTATTATGGGCTTGTCCTGTCCTGTTAAAGGTCCTTTGGAAAACTGCAGTGTCACATCCTTGAAAAATTGTAATGAGATCTCTGTTTTGCTCTGCAGATGAACCTGAAGAGCTGCCCATCCCACCCTTTGAGAGTCATTATGAAGAAGGGTTTGAACTTCCAGATTATGGGGACAGTAAGTATTGTTCCATGTCCTTCTCCATAAAAGGCAACAAAGGGAAGGACCTGCTTGGAATGGCCATTTTGCTGCTTAGCGTGTCCATTTCTCACTTTCAAAGAAAAGCTTCGCTCACATTGGTGACTGCATTGGCTCAGATCTGGCTCCCTGCTTTCACCAGTTGAGGTCAGGCTTGTTCAAGGAGCATTAGCAAAAACTCTTTAGAGAGTAAGCTGTGTGAATAAAACAAAGGGGGCTCAAAGTAATTGCTGCTAAAAAAAATGTAACCAGCACACAGGGCAAATCCCAAAATGTTCGCCCCAGACTTTCACAAACACTAGAACCCAAGCATGTCAGATCCAGGATGGTACCTTTCCAGATCCTTGACAAAGCAGGTAACTTTGTAAGTCCTTTTGGCCTTCAAGCTACACAGATCCCTTTTCACTAATCTATATACTAATAGCCAAGGTGGCTAAATCTGAGGATAC
>NW_015229161.1:0-792 GCF_001447785.1 Gekko japonicus | reverse complement strand
TATTTGTGGTAAGCCTGACCTCTGCAGCGGGCTGGTATGAATTTGGACTATGACTGAGATGTTATCCAAGATTCAACCACTGCATAGGAAACATCCTTGCTCTCATTCAAAGTTATAGCAGGTTATTTGGCACTGCTGTACAAAGTTATTGTTTTGATTCTAGCTAACATTTATCATTCCTTCTTTTGTCTATATGCAAGTACATCATAACATTCTAGCCCTAAAAATCTAAGTTTTGCATCTGAGGCTGTGACCTAGTATGGGATAAAAATCTAGTTAAGAGTGACAGTTTAAGAAATGTAAAAATAAAAAAGTTTATCTGTGTCTTGCTTCTTGGGCACTGTTGAGACTTGCCTTATTTTATGCACCCTTCAAGCCCATCATTCGTCTGCTATGCTTGGTTTTGTGTGCGCCTGTTTGTTCAAATGCTAAGCATTTCATAATGGCATTGGACTCCCAGGCACGTCTGGTATTGTTACTCTGCTTTGCCGGGTGAGGGAGACTAGTCTCATAATGAGCAACAGTTTGGGCGTTGAGAGTATTGAAACAGGTTTCTTAATTATACTGTATTCAAGGAGTGGAAAGTCAAACTCTAGAGGTGGAGGATTTTTTCCCCATAGAGCACCCTGAGAATCAATGACGAAGAAAGGGATTAGTGCATGCTTGGGCTTCAGCTTCACTGCTGGAACTTAGGCTGATTGAGAAGTTTGTGGTCTTCAGATGCAATCCCAGGTGTAAGTTATCTGAAAGAACTGTGTAGTGCTCTGGTGTTAGATTACAGTGGTGAAGGCA
>NW_015229160.1:0-792 GCF_001447785.1 Gekko japonicus | reverse complement strand
AGAGCTAGGTCCTGTTACCGAGACCAGGTCTGGCCAGTCAGGACCTGGCTTGATACTGACTCGCAGTCATACAGCCAGCGTCCCACGCCTGTTTCTCTTTCTCCCCCTGACACACACCTCAGATAGGTCACTATGCAAGGTCACAGCCTCGGACTCCCAAGTTCCCAGTTCAAAACGCAGGCAGTGAAGAAGTAAGAGACTAACCTTACAAGGGAAGAATGTTATAGCTAGCCATCAATACAAGTGCCAAATCCATTTTCATAGTACTGCAGAAAGTGATTTTCTAAGGCAAAACCTTCACTGTAAACTCCTGTTTCAAGGACTTACCACCTCATCTTCGGTCTATTCCCAGTAGATACCAAGGGGACGCTTGAAGCCGGCTCCTTTTGCATGCTAACTTTTGATTGAAATATATAGTACACTGTAAGGTCATACACAAATGACTCTGAAAATTCACACTAAACCTGAGCAGGCTTTCTCCACTGATGTTAAGTAGGTCAACCATTTGCCTAGACTGTCTGCTAATGTGCTGTACAAGCTAATGAGAGCCTCAGAGCGAGCCACGTATATGAGGTTGTCAAGGTGAGCGTTGCCATCCTTGTTAAAAAACAATGAACAAACTTTGGATTTTGTTTTTAAAAAAACAAGTGAAATATCCTTAGAAGGTCTGATTGTATCCACAAATATTTCCAGTTTTCCTATGAATATAATTAGCCAGGATGTTGACTTTGAAACTGATACTGACTTCTGAGAGTGACTTCAAATGTGCAGACAAAACACACGTTGGGGGGG
>NW_015229159.1:0-792 GCF_001447785.1 Gekko japonicus | reverse complement strand
AAGTTGTGGCCGTTTTATTCCAAAACATTGTGAATGATTGTGTTATTGGCGTGTAGTGGTAAAGATGTCCTCTCCTTCGCTGTCCTCTCCCCTCCACGAGGCGCTGGGCCTGCAGTTACCAAACTCTATCAGTGAAGAAAAGCATCCTCTGAGTTTGGGAGACAAATGGTCACCTCCAGTCACTTGAACGGGTTGCAGTAGTCTACTCATCAATTGTTTTCCTGTCTTTACACATCCTGTTGATCAGAACATGCTGCTAATTGATAGCTTCAAAGGAGATATTACGGTATTTGAAGACAAATATTTAGATGTTGATTTCAAAATGTACCGCAAAGGCATCGTGCATCGTGTTGATAATGCAGGAGGGGTGTCTTTTCCTTAGAGAGCATTGCTCTTTTGCTGCCTCTTGCCGATAGTTGGACACAATAGCACTTACCTGGTGTGGTGCTGCAGACTGATGCATCAGGCTCTACCTTGAAAAGCACATTGGAAATGGGTCGCTTATCAATGACACACACTTATTTACATGACTCTAAGCCTACCGCAGACTGCACCATAAACAGGGAGCTGATATCTGAATTTACATTCTATAACAAGCAGGTTGGGAGCCCAATCTCATATTTCACTGAAGCTACGGGATCATTAAAAATAGGACTGAAAAAGCAAGAGGTCTGAGCCTCTTTGACAAAATGCTGAAAGGTAACACCAAATGATTATTAATTTCATGGTGCACAGAAGAATTGCAGGCTCTGGATGCAGTTCCTATGATATGCATACCCAGCCATATCAGGA
>NW_015229158.1:0-792 GCF_001447785.1 Gekko japonicus | reverse complement strand
CATCATCATCATCATCATTATATTTTATCCCATTTTTCAGCCAAAATTTGGCTCCCAAAGCAGTTTATAGCATTTGAAATCCACTACAAATGGTAGTTAGAATTCAATACATAATACTTCTGGGAGAGCCGATTCTGTGGAGGTTTTGGTTACTCCTTGCCCTTTCTCTGACGGCCTCTACAATGGCATGTGGATCCAAAATTTAACACTAGGCTGGGCAGAAACAGTATTTTTCACAGCACGTATGAGAGCTCTTTCACACTTCTAAACCATACCGTTTCATTTCTAAAATCTTTGATTAGCATATGTGATTATAAACAATGAGACACAGTTTCTCTCTGACAGCCCCAACAAATGTTAACACTGCTAATGTAATCATAAATTTTAATTTTAAAAAAAAATACAAAGCTGCACGAAAGAAAACTATCACAGGAGACTTAATTGGCCTTCGTGTTTATGCAAGGCAGCACAATCACCACCAGATTCTCTCCCTGTTAAACCAGCTGGACAACAGTTTTTATTCCAGTTGACTCAATGTCAGTGTGAAGCCAATGCACCGCATCTTCTGTTTTCTACGCCTTTGTGAATAATGCAACAATTTGCCAAATCCACAAGCAATTAAGAAAGCTCTGAAACTGTCCATGCTCCCAGTGACAGAATTTCCCTAAAATTAAACAGTCAGCAAAACAGGCCAATTATGTTAATTGGTCAACAAGATTGGTCAAGTTTTTCATCATGCGCTGGAAAAATGCAACCTTACCTTTCTTCTAAAAGCTAACTATTTGCACCATT
>NW_015229157.1:0-792 GCF_001447785.1 Gekko japonicus | reverse complement strand
ACGATTCCCCCCGAAATGACCTCTGGTATCTAGAGGCCAGCTAACCCATCACAGAGCTAAATCCTGTCTGGTCTCTGGCCTTTTCTTGAAACCTAGATGCTTCATTAGAGGAGAAGGGTCTCTGGGGAAGCAACCAGGAGTCCTGCTTTTCCTAGCAGCTGTAAAATGCATCCAGGCTCTGACACAGGAGAGCTGTTCCAGCTAGTGATGCCGTCCTTTTCCGCCTCTACCCAGGGCACAAGCGCCAACTGCAGAGGCACTGGCGAGCTGTAATTGAACACTCGAGAGTCCACTTAGGGCATGATTAATTGCATGGAAAGTGCTGTGTTTACTGTAGTTAAATTTAAATGTGTTTATTAGGATGTAAGACCACACAGGACAGGGGAAGCCCAAGCACAGTCCCATCCACTTGATTCCCAGGCTGGAAGACGTGATGAAGTCCCACCCCGAGAAAGCTTGCTATGACTTTTGACTCTTGGACTCTCTTCAGAAAGAGAAAAGTCTAACTTCAAACCACAGAAACATCACTGAAAGGCCAAGGGCATCAGTTGCTAAGACACCAACAGTTGGGAAGGAAACTCAGCCTTCCCACCAAGAAGTATAAAGATACAAGTCTGGTGCAGAACTCCCTTTCCCCTTCTCACCCAGAGTTCTATAGCATGGCTTGCGTTTGTGCATAGAGCTCTGTGCAATGGCCCACTTGCACCATACGTTAAAGGTTTGTCAGGCTGGGCTAGGAAGCATCTCAGACACCCACTGGAATTTTTACCCCCAGCCTGGCAAGAACAATTT
>NW_015229156.1:0-792 GCF_001447785.1 Gekko japonicus | reverse complement strand
GCGGTGGCACCATTGTGAAGAAAACCACAACGTCATCCACCACCCTCAGGTCTTCAAGCAAGTAACTGTAAGAAATGGAAGCAATCGCAATATAGCTCCTGGATAGAAGATGCATTTTCTGCCATCTGATGCAGTGATCCAAGTCACTCCTCCTGCTCTTCTTGGCACTTTTCAGAGAAATGATCTTCATTTCTTATGAGCACTGTGCTGATTCTCCCAAAATAACCTGTTGGCCTTGCATTCTTTGTCTTTCAGTCATTGTTGATGCATTTCATGCCCTCATGTACAGATCAGGTCCCCATTTGCGTTTGCACCCATGGACAATACTGTATTCAGTTAACAGATGTTGAACTGACTAAAGCTGCATTTGCATGAACAAAAGCAAACAGCTGTGGGTAGTTCTACAGGGTGTTATTTAGGACACTGTGCTGTCCTCCTGAACCATTCTCACTTTGGGTACTTCCCATGTGGCCACTAGGAGGATCATGCTTATCCCAGATTTATCAAATAAAGAGATTGTTCTTCTCCCTATGGTGATTTGAGCTTTTCTGGGAAAGGATGACTCTTAGAAGGACCATGAGAAGAAACAGTTCTAGGAATAGGGGCATACAATTCTCTTCACACTTAAACTGTATTTCATTTGCTGTTTGGTTCACATTGTAAACGCCTTGGTCACTGAGACCAACAATAACTCCCTGCAAACATGGCCTTTTCATGCAAATAAGTATCCTACCTGGTACTCTTCTCTGACTACCGGTTTGCAGTTTTTCTGACCAGCAATGGCTTTTCAAA
>NW_015229155.1:0-792 GCF_001447785.1 Gekko japonicus | reverse complement strand
TTTTTTTAAAGAAAACCCGTGTGCCATCCTTTCTGTGAAATGGCCCAAGAAGCGATCCACAATCTGAAAGTTAAAGAGCTCATCCAATTAGAACGCCTAATGAAACCCAATATTTATCAGCGTAAAGAAATGTGCAAGTGCAATCCAATCGACGGTGAACGAGAACCGGGTCAACTATATCGAGTACGAGCGAGGGAAGTAAAAGGCCGGATTAGAACGGGCTTCAGAGAGGGGTAACAAATCCAGGGGCCCCAGAATCAAGGGTTCGGGCTATTTTTACCCCGCTTGGCTTTTGAGATTTTGCCATGTGCTCCATCCTATCAGACTGAGGGTGATATCGGCTAACTAGCCTGATAGGTCAGAGCAAACGGGCCAAATTGAAACACCAGCCCTGTATGTGATAACCGTGATAAAATGAAGCTCCCAGCGGACCCGTCCTACCGGCTGCGTGTCTCGAAAGCGTCCCCGTTTCTAATCGTTCTCACCCTCGCCCCCTTCCGACTCTCCTTCGTCCGGAGAGCCGGACAATCCGCAGAACGTGAAATAGTGGGAGTTGCAGTAGACGGGAGGCTTGTTGGGGTTGGAATAGGCCTGCTCCGGTTTGAGGGAGGCGAAGGGGTTGGCTCCGCAGCCCGTGATCCGCATCTCCAGCTCCATCGAGATCTTCAGGGAATACTTGAGTTCTTGCTCGCTGTGGGGACAGGAAGGGAAAGGGGTCGCTTAGAGCTCTGCAGAACGTAAAACAACAAAGACTGCTCTCCCCGCAGTGTGAACCCGCCTGTTCTCTGAGAT
>NW_015229154.1:0-792 GCF_001447785.1 Gekko japonicus | reverse complement strand
TCATGATCTGCCTAAGTTCACACAATCGCATTGCCCTTAGAAGTAACGTTTACATACTTAATTATAACAGGACATTGGTCCTAAGAACTGGTGACACAGAGGTGTCAATGTAGATATTTTGTAGTTTGGTTGGGTGCCAGACTTACTTGGATGCTCATTTATCAAGGCCAGGTCCTGAGATGGAATGTTGACCGGCATTCCGTTGCATCCACAGAGCCATCAAGGAAACCGGTGCAGAAATTTGTGATATATGAATGAAGCTTTTGGATTTGATGCTATGTATCTCTGAGTTTGTGAATTAACAAGAGTCTTGTGGCACCTTTAGAGACTAACAAAATATTATTCCAGTGTAAGCAGTTGTGGACTAAAGTCCTTTTCTTCAGATGCAAGGAGTAAATCCTTGCTACACAGATATTTTACAGAGACAGTATGGAAAAAAGCAATCCTCCCAAGGTCAAGGGGCTGTGAAATGAAGGCAGAACTGAGTGAAATGTGATTATATAAAATTCGTCATGGTTGATGAATGACATGCACTTTCACATAGGAAAGTACCGAATAATGCACTTTCAACCCATTTTTAATGCACTTTGCGACTGCTATGCACTGTGCGAAATGGTAAAATCCACTCGCAAACTATCAGTAAAGTGCATTGGAAGTCGATTGAAAATGCCATTATTCACTGCGTGTATAATTGCATGACAATATTTGTAATATATATGCATGAGTTTTCACCTGATGTAGACAATCCTTTTCTATATTTCATATAGATTGTTGTTGTGTGCTCGGTGCTAG
>NW_015229153.1:0-792 GCF_001447785.1 Gekko japonicus | reverse complement strand
CACTTAACCACTACACCAAACTGAGCAGCCATTGCTCAGGGATAGAGAACATGCTCTGAATGTAGATTCAGTACATGCCATCTCTAGTTTAAGAGGGCTCACTGTGAGGAAAATGAGGTCTTTCCCAACACCTTCAAGAACTGCTGCCAGTCAGAGCAGGAAACACTGGGAATTATGGACGAATGGCCTGATGGCAGAAGACATTTCCTGGTATGTATTTAGGAGCATATATTTCCATTGTTCCATATCTGTCCTGTTGTCTTCCGATGCAGATGGTGAGAAAATACATAAGAGCTTGCTCTGAACCAGGATGTGTTTGTAAGGTGGTTTCTATTTTCTTCTTCTATTGTTTTTTGTTTTCCATTGATTTTTTGATGCTGCGGGACTTTAACAAGGAGATCTGAATTTAAAAGGGGAATATCTTTACAATGTGATTGAATGCCTACAAGTTTATTCACCAATCTTCAAACAGAATAATTTCCTTTCAATGTCATACAGCTGTTTAATAATCAAGTGTTGTCTGCACACCATATGCCAAAGCCACATTGCCTTTGCTGGGCTGTATACGACTGGACTGCCACGGTTTTTGAAACCAATCTCAGCCAAAATGGAAACAATAAGACATGACGTGTGTATGTCGGCATGTTTTTATTTATGCATACAGCTTACATTATCTCAGAGTGAGAAACAATATTACACAATGTAACTTTTTTAAAGGTAAGTATGTAAAGATTTAATTCTGCCATCCTTACTGGGACAGTCACCCCAAAAGGACATAATTTGGGTATCTCT
>NW_015229152.1:0-792 GCF_001447785.1 Gekko japonicus | reverse complement strand
CCCCCCCAAAAAAGTGGTTTTAGGATAACACTGCTAGCAATGGATAAGACCGGGAAAGAAAAAGAGGGAAAGGTATTTGACCCACTTATATATTATTGACAAGCTAAAGGGGTAAGGGAAAAATCTAAGAGAAGCTTATTTTGATTTAGTTTCCTTGGAGACTATATAAACAGAGAATTACAACTCAGTATTGTACATAGGGTCTATTTTTAGTCACATAATGACACCTACTACAAATTATCTAACTGCACCTTTATGGTAATAAACATCCATGCTATAAAAGCAAAAACCACCAATTTAAATTATAGCTGCTATTTTTGTACAAACTATGTCACCAATTTCAGGCATTAATGGATCCCAGGGACTGGTCCCAATCCACTACCCTAAAACAGGTTCACCATGTACTAATGCAAACCATCTGATGAGCTCATTAGACATAAACCTGCATTATTAAAACTCTGGAGTGCTAAACAAACAATAATATATCTCACAACACAACAATGAACAGAACACACTTAGCCTCCTCCCATCTACACAAAATATTAATTAAAAATTTAGCAGCTGACTTAAGCCTTATACACACAAACTGCATCATAAAATATTAGCGTTATATAAAGCTTTATGTACACAGATGAAGAGAGCTGTGGAGGAGCTAAACAAGCATCTCCTTGATGAAATGCAGAAATGACAATAACATGCCTTGGCATAGTTCTCCCTTAAATACTAAGGCTGGCAGGTGTACCAGATTCTACAGCTACCTATAAGTAAAAATATTTATTTCGTTTTACTCCC
>NW_015229151.1:0-792 GCF_001447785.1 Gekko japonicus | reverse complement strand
GTTGGTCTTAAAGATGCTGCTGGACTCGAACTTTGTTCTGTCTCTAATTTGTATGCAGCTGCTTATCATGATCCATTTCTCACCACAAAGTTCTGATAGCACCATCTCAAAAAAAATCTAACTATGCAAAATATTTAGACATGCCTCCAAGTGGCCTATACCTTCCACATGGAGTAACCTCCAGGCCACCGTATTGCTGAGTGGTTACATGGATCAAAGCTTTAAATTTTGAGCCCTTTGGGCAAAGAATAAATACCAAATGATCCATATTCATGAAGAGCCTGTTTATTAATAATCTAGCATTTTGGCCTTTAAAACTCCACAATGGTGAGAAACTTACTATAACCTTTACCTTTTAATAAAGTCTAAGATAGGTCGGTGACTGCCAGAGGGGTAGTTGAGTGTAATTGAGCTTCCCATAATTTGCACAATCTGTGAATCATGGAGGCCTGAGACTCCTGTGGCTGTTGTATCACATCCCGAAGTACCTTCTCCTGATGCTCTCCTGATGTTTGTCTGCCCTTTGCTGAACTGCAAGATCTACCCTTCCCAGAACTTCTGCCTCTGCAACTGCTGTCTCGAACTCTGGGACTGCCTGTGTTGTTATGCTGTGCAGCTCTTCCCTGCCATCAGTAGAGCCCAGAGGAACCCAACTAGGTAAGGCAGGGCCTGGTGCTAGTAAGTAGAGGAGCCTGGAGCATTGAAGAGTGACAGTAAAGTTGCGGTCTATGCCCACTGTGCTCACATTTTCCATCGTGTTGTTGAGCAGAAGATCTCAGAAGTGAGAGGGAG
>NW_015229150.1:0-792 GCF_001447785.1 Gekko japonicus | reverse complement strand
GTCTACTCTGTCTCCCTCCCACTGTCACAAACACACAGTGTTGGGATTTGTTTCCTTCACTGTGTCACAGTTTCTTGAAGCAGGCTTTCCTAAACAGGCATGGATTTCTTAGCTGTAAACTGTGTCACAGTTAAATACTTGCAGAAATGTTGTTCCCCTGAGGAATACCACTAGTGTCCAATTACAAGTTCCATCATCAATCATAAGTGTTATTTATTCAGCAAAATGAATTGCTAATTAATAACTGATGAGCATTATGGCCTTGAAGACTATAACACTATTAATTATGCCTGGCAATTGGGATTCTGCTCGTGAAGGACTTCACACATATTCTCAATGATTAGTACACGGAGGACTCGCAGTGACTGTGATAACTAGAGAGCGGGACAGGATCACCTCCAAAGCTGTGTGGAAATGAAACAGAACAAATATATGAGGCAAACAACTTGTCTTCTGCAAGGAAATCTGATAGCGTCCTGGGATGAGCTGTGGAAGACAGACGGCAGTGAGCCTGGGGTTTGCAAACGGTTCTACTCTACAGTCTTGGCCTGAAGGGGCATGTCTGGAGGAACCAGAGCCCACCATGTGGCTTTAGCGGGTCTTACCTGTTGTGGCTGTCCCCTCTGATGGGTCTTGAGTGTCAGGAAATGGTTTTGTACAAGGACCAATCAGAGCTGGAAGAGGCCAGCTTCTGCATTGCAGGAGGGAGGGGGCAGATGGGCATCTGTGTGATAAGGAGGAGCAGACAGCTCTCAATCTCTCTTTAAAGATCTGATGTGGGGCGACAGATCT
>NW_015229149.1:0-792 GCF_001447785.1 Gekko japonicus | reverse complement strand
TATGAACAGGACCAATATTTATCAAATATATATGAAGAAAAAAAACCATATGTATTACAAAATGAATAAAGACAATTACAGCCCCTAATGCTGGCCTCAATTCAGATTAAGATCATACAGTTATCTTAAACATAGACCATAGTCAAACACAGTTATTACACATAAGCTCCAGGCATTGCAATAATGTTACAATAATTGACCACTGAAGGAGGCCATAAAGCCAAAACACGTTTGGTCAGGGTTGCATATGGTCTATGTTTGAGATAGCTATATGGTTTTGATCTGAATTCAGGCTATATTTGGGGCTGTAATTGTTTTTATTCATTTTTTAAATAAATACATGTATTTTTCGTATATTTGATAAATATTTGCACTTTATATTCAGTTATTTAAATACTGGCCTCTTAAATTTAGCTCCTTCAGCCTCTACACAAATTTATGAAATACATCTCTTCCTTTGAAAATGATAACAATCTCATCAATATATCTGAAATGGACTTTTAAAGGATTCAGTGGAGTGGCTGGTGGAGGACTGGAAAGCGAGTCACTCTTCAAACCCCACATGAACAAATTAGTGATGGTGGGTGCAACTACAATGCCCATAGCAACATCTTAGATTTGAAAATAAACCTGGTCTTGAAAAGAGAAGCAATTCTTTTCTAGAACAATTTCCAAAAGTTGCATCGAAGAGGAAGTGGGAGTAGACCGACATGTTTCTGTTCAGAAGAAACGACTGTGCAGCAGCAAGGACTTCTTCATGGGGGTATTAGTATAGAGAGAATTCCCATTGTA
>NW_015229148.1:0-792 GCF_001447785.1 Gekko japonicus | reverse complement strand
ATGGCTGCTTTGGAAGGTGAATTATATGGCACCATAGCCCACTGAGGCAGCTTTTAAAGAAAACTTGATAAAAATGTAAGGGGCCATAAAAATTGCCCAAACTAGCAAACTATTAAAATCAGAGCACTGAGAACCCAGCCAGAGCATAAATGCTGCACAAAACATTTAGCAGTTTAAAAATGAGTCCCATCAAATAGTTCTCAGGTTAGAAGCAGACTATACACACAGTTTTAGCAGATCAACCCCTTAATCAAATGCCTGGCTAAAAAGAAATAAGCACCAACAGCAAGGGTATATTCCACCAGGTGCCACCACTTAAAAAGCCCTGTTTCTAATTTCCATGGATTAAAAAAAAAAACAGCTCAAAAAGTATTTCTGTGAATCGTTTCTGGACACTGCTGTGATGACGCTTACCTTCTCATTCAGGGGAAGGAAACCTTCACTCAGAGAGATGATTCGGAACAGAACTGAAGACAGAAAGAACATTGGTGTAACTTGTCAGCTTTGCACGTCAGTGTCACAGGGCTCAGGGGTTCAGCACATAGAGGCAGAAGGCCCCCGGTTCAAACACCCCCTGGCACCTGAACTTAAGAGGATTTAAGGAAGGGACCCGTGTGGACATTCTTAGGTTCCTCGTTCTGGTGTCTCTGCACTCTCTGTCTGGTTTAGGTTGCCTCTGGAGGCTAGAAAGCATCCTCGGAGATACGCATCCAGGCATTACCTAAGGAATAGTGAGGCCACCAAGAAAAAGCTCTGAGGAGGATGCAAGTGGGAACTGTGCCACAGGACCAG
>NW_015229147.1:0-792 GCF_001447785.1 Gekko japonicus | reverse complement strand
TATTAAGCCAATGGTGTCCTGGTGACATCTCACATGTGAATCAATCAGTTCCTTCCCCGGCCCACTTTTGCATCCAAAACTGTTTTTCCCCAAAGCTCAGTGGAAATAAATACACCCATATTAAATGTTGCAGATATTTCCTAAACAACTCTAGTGCTCTGCAAAATGGTCTGACGGTCTTCACCCAGTGTTGCTTACTGTCTTCCACCAGTGCCCTCTTTCCCCCCACTCTCTCCTTGAAGGTTTATTACAAGACAGAATTAGCAATTATACAAGTACCAGGATAATTTCTGTAATCAGATATTACACAATGACCGTTGATTATTATCATTTAGATAGTACTTTTAATTTCAAAAGTGCTTCATAAAGCTCGAGTACGTTCACCATCTCTCAGACTCACAGAGAGGCACAAAAGGGCATCATTTAGGGAGGGCCGGGGAGAATTCTCCCCTTCCACATGTCACACCACATCTGTTTATGCCTCGAAAAGTCTCGCATCTCTCTGCGTATTGTGAGGTGCCAGCAACTTCCCATCACTATGACAGGTGGGAAGGAAGGTCCATGTATTGCAGGGCCCTACCGTGCACAGAGATATCCTGAATTGTCCCGAATTCGTCCCGGCTATTGGAGGCCAAACCTTGCCTTCCCCTCTACTGTAATCTCTTTGTCACTTCCCTTCTTGAAACTGTTGGGGGACAGGTGGCCCTTGAATGTGTTTGTTCAGCCACTCAAGGGTTCACAAATCCACTTGCCATGCACACCATTGCAAGGAGGTCTCCCCATGGAGAGTAA
>NW_015229146.1:0-792 GCF_001447785.1 Gekko japonicus | reverse complement strand
GAGAAGAGATCATCACTGGTCTCCTAAATTAGTCTTTCCAGAAGACAGGGCTACAAGCAAGCGATGGGTTCTCCCTCTCCCAGGAATTCTGCAAAGGGAAGCCAAGCAGTTTCCAAAAGATACTGCTCTACCTAAGAAGCAAAACTGCCAAGCCTAGAGTTTCGAAATGCATCTCCAGAGCTGTGGGGAAAACAGCACGGAAACAAAACGATACCGTTCCTCATTTTACAGCTTTAAGTTTGTTACACCGAAGAATTCATCCACGGATTTCTCTTCCCACCACCGCAGATTCCAGTTCTTCCCTCTGCTTCCTTTGCAAAGAGACCTTGCCTGGATTTTATGAATCTGAGCCAACTTAAAAACTGTACAGGTGTTTGCCTAGATTTGCTCTGAGAGTGTTTTTCTTTTTTTCTTTCGGGTTTCACAGATGTTTCACAGAGGAGAGGAAGCAGCTCCCGGAGGGCACGCTAACTTCAAACAGGGACTCCGCAAAAACAGAGTGGAAACAGGAAAAACCAGATGAGGCCGAGGGCTTAAGAGAGGGCAACCGGTTGGCTCTTCCCTGGGCCCTGAAACCTGATTACGGCTCGAAAGCATTTAAAAGCAAGCACGGCTTTAAAAGCACTTTGGCGGTTACCAAACATCTGAATGCGTCGTGAACACGCCATCCTTCAGCGATTCCGGGGACATCCAGCGAACTGGCAGCAGGCCTTTCCCTCCTTTCCGGTAGTAATCCGTTTCGTAGATGTCTCTCGTCATGCCAAAATCTACATTGCACATAAAGGGACACGT
>NW_015229145.1:0-792 GCF_001447785.1 Gekko japonicus | reverse complement strand
CAGTTTCTGGCCACTGCTAGAGAAATGGGACTTCACCTCTAGGGGAAACCCAGAAGTGACATCACACTGTCATCAACAGCCCCCCCCCCTCAGGTCCTTGCTCCTCTGGACACCCACTGGTTGGCAGGCCAGGCCTGGCAACCCTAGTGGGAATATACTGTCTGGATTCTACAAACCAACTCTGCACTATGACAAGATTAATATTTTTTATCAGAGGGTTACCCAAATGAAACTGACGGGCAGTGGATTATATCAAGAATATAGGGTATCTGCCAGAAAGCCTTGAGAAAGGAAAAGGAGGAGCAGAAAGATTATAACGTATAAACTAGACACCCCAAAGTATTCTACAACCAAAAGTGTCATTGTTACAACCAAACTTCTAAGTGAAGGTTTCCCACTAGAAAAGATGGCCCTTTTGAAGAAGTGTTATGCAAATCATTGAAAATTTTCAAAAAATAACTCATCCAACAGTTCTTTCAGATAGCGTAAATGTTGCAAAGTACAACTTCTTAGGAGAAACTGGCAACACACTCAGATGGAAATAGAGGGTAAAGATTTGAAGACCTAAAAAAATACTGCTGAATTTGAAGAGAAGAGCCCCTCTTGGGCACATAGCCTAAAATGGAAACATTAGAAACTTTGGGTTTGTTTTTTGTTTTGTTTTTTAATTCTTAGGAAACATTTTCTTTTTGCAACTGATGAATGAAATACTGAGGAAAGCATTGTTTTAAAGGAATATACCGCCAATTCACATTGCTACTGCAGATCTCTTAGATCCAATATTCAAAGGTA
>NW_015229144.1:0-792 GCF_001447785.1 Gekko japonicus | reverse complement strand
AAGGCTGGGCTACAGAATAAAATCCTGAAGTAACTATTTCCTTATGTTGCCGTGCTCTGTCTATGATTGAATGTCTACCAGTTAGAATCTAAATGATAAAGATATATTTGGGGGGCAGAGGGGCTAAGAGGGGCGGCAGGCCCAAGGTCACCCACCCCGATCAGTTTGATGGTTGAGTGGGCACTGGAACCTGGGCCCCGCTAGGAAAAGAGTCCTGCATATTCCATAGATTCTCTGAGCAGCGGACCTAGTTTCACTTCAAAACAAAGCAAACAAACAAAAAAAGGAAAAAGGTGGAAATCATTGGGGGAGGGGGCTACTTCATAAATGTCCTCAAACCACCCACAGAGCAGCTTGTAGTCGTAAGTGGAGTTCACACTGGGACAGAAAAACCACGGGCCCCCAGTCCTGTACTTAAGCCGAGTGCACTTCATACCATTTAGAGTAAGCCCCCCCCAAATTGCCACTTGGCACACAAGAAGCTCTCTACTGCATGGACAAACATATAAGCAAGGAAGGCCGCAATACAAATGTTGCAGTTACTGGCAGCAGGAGTTTGAAGGCAGGCAGTTATTTCTCTCTTGTTCTCCCCCCCCCGCCCCCTTCCAAATAGTTTTTCAGTTTTTGCCGATAGGGCTACAGAATTCCAGACTAACTAGCAGCAAAACCCTCCTGTTTGGGTTGGATCCTGGACGGAGGACTGAGAGGTTGTCTCCTCAACACGGGTGGTTGTCCCTTTGTTTTTGGGGAAAAAAATCTGCCAGTTTGGGTTGACCGCCTCTGAGCACGCAC
>NW_015229143.1:0-793 GCF_001447785.1 Gekko japonicus | reverse complement strand
ACTCTGGATGAGGTGCACAGTGTCAGCTGGACAAGGCCCAGTTGTGCAGTGGAGAACCTCTAATGACTTACAGGGGGCACCAGTGGTACTTGTGGCTCTTTCTTGTCTTCTTAGAATAATACAGGTGGAGCCAGCAAAGGCTGGACACTCCATGGCACTCCATTGTTGTCTACAGGAAGCTATCACATACTGAGCAATTGTCGTCACCGGTTTCTCCATGGGAAGTACAGGTGTTTATTTGTTTGTTTATTTATTAGTTTAATTTATACCCTGTTCTCCCTGCCAAGGCAGCTCAGGGTGGCTGACATAAAATTCGATATATAAATACAACTCAAACCTGTCATAAAGTCACAGAATAATTTCTCAGTGTGTTTTCTTTCTTATTTTTCTTTTTATTTCAGACACGGCTTTGGAAATCAATGTGTTTTAATTTGTTTTGGCTATAGTGGTATACTTTTAAAAAATATTTGTCTATTGTTATATTACTGTCTTGTTTGGTTTTTAATGTTTGTCAACTGTGTTGTTAATTATTTTGATTGAAACAAGGTATAAGCTTTGTAAAATTCTTTTTAGAAGGCAGTCCTGACAAATGTTACATTGTAGTTGTTGTCTCACTGATTCATCTCTCCCCACCAACCAATATTCTGTTCCTGTACTCAGGTTCTATTTCAGTAAAAGGATGTCTTTATTTATTTATGTAACATATATTTTGCCTTTCTGTTCAAGAACACCCAAGGAGACTTCCAATAATTTAAAATACAAAACACAACCCTCACAATATCAGAATAAAGCA
>NW_015229142.1:0-793 GCF_001447785.1 Gekko japonicus | reverse complement strand
ACACACATGCATTTCTACTCCAGTAATTTCTGATCTCCAATTCAGCCAACGTTATCTACTTGTATGACATCATACTACCCTCACATTCATAGTTTCAAAATTCCAAATTAAATTCAGAGGACACATTTTGACCAAACAGTCCTGTTCCTGTTCCAACTTATGGTCTGTAGCATGATCATTATTATTATGAGTCTGATGTCTGATTACTAGGAATACATCTATTACTATGGTTTGCCTAAATTGACACCTGATGGAAATCAGGGCTGTGGACAAAAGAATATTCATCTCCTTTAGTGGCTATATTTCCTCAATGGGAGACGATTGTTAGAAGATGGTTTCCTGGCAACAGCATTCTTGAATGAGGTACCTTCTCCCAGCTCTGATAAGTGGTGAAGGGGGTAACCTGGTGCATGCATACGAGAAGGAATAGTTTGTGTTTGGACAGATACACTGGGTGGAGTGGGGGCAGGCAGGGACTTTCAGTTATAGAATGACATGGTCTTTTCTCCTTGAGATGCTGCACCTGCTTGTGGCATTGGACAAGAGATACACTGGTAGACAACTCTGGATTGGTTTCCCCCCTCCACTGCAGGCCCACATCTGCAGAGCTACCTGGACTATCTCTTCACTCCAGGCCTCCTGATCAGAACACAGTGCTCCGAAATATTCCAGTCCTGAGATCAGACCAGCGTTTTCTGTCCTTATGAACCCTGGATCAAGAATTGTCTCTTGGAATGGAAAACCATGGCACAGGTTGGAGCGGTATTTTATTTATTTACATTATTTGTAGTCC
>NW_015229141.1:0-793 GCF_001447785.1 Gekko japonicus | reverse complement strand
ATTGCTCTTATCTATTATATGGTGTTACATAAATAACCTCATAGGAATTTTTATAAAATTTTCACACACTATTTTGTTGTAGTAAACAACACATACAAACAATACCCTTTATATTTCATATTTAAAACTGTTGTATAGTATTATCATGGCAAGGAGGAAGAACAGGAAAAAGAAGATGGGGAAATTCACTTTTGATTCAGCCCCACATCTCTGTCGTCCTTGCAAGAACATGTAAAAGCAGATTATTATATTATGTCTTGTAGATTGGGGGCTGAGATAGTGTGCCTTGCGTATGGACATTGCTGAGCTCAAGGCTAAAGTGAAAATTAAAGCAACCAGGGACTTGATGATTCTCTTTCTCTACCTCACGCCACTGTAGTTTTTAAGCGTGAAGAAGCATATTCCTAAAAACCCAGTTCCTCGTTTACAGTGCAATCCTGTGCAGGTTTACTCCAGTCTCATCCATCAAAGTTGTTGGGTTTAGACCGGAGTAACTGGCTATGATTGCATTACATGTTTATTAAGAACAGCTTGATCCAGTTCCATATTTGGTATGACAGTTTATTTTTACCCCAATCAAAATGCTTGAGCATTGGAGATTTTAAAAAGTTGGCATTTTAGACAAGGGAACATGGGGTGGGATTATTAAATATGACAGTGAACTAGATGTTTAGAAACCAAGCTTAATTGCTTAGACCAAGCAGAGGGAGACAAAATACTTAGCCACAAGAGATATCTTTATATGAAACAATTGAATTGGGTTGATGGACTAGATAGTAAGGCTTGTAAAATA
>NW_015229140.1:0-793 GCF_001447785.1 Gekko japonicus | reverse complement strand
GGTGCCATGGGACTCAAACTTTGTTCTATAGTTGTAGAAGAGTTTACAACTTTTCCTAAAAATAACAATTTGATTTCCATGATATAACTTTTAAAAAAGTTACCTTGGAAACATGTAAACATTGCAAATTCAGTGGCCAGCTACTTGCAACTTTGTACAATCTGCCTCCTGCCTTAAAGAAAACAAGAATATCTGTTGCTTCTCAACAGCCTGTCCCAATTCATGCTCTGCTGTTGGGTTTCTGTGATATTTCTGTTTCAAGCACACCAGATCCACTTGAAAGAATCAATGCCCTAGTTAATTAATTTGAAAACCATTAAAAACCAGTGAAAATTATTTATGCGACGGCATCAGTAATTGGTTTTACTAACTTAACCAGTTGCTTTTATTGCCCTCATTAACTTATTAACTTCACAATTACCACTTAGTTAAATAAATAGGTGTTGATTTGTTAATTAGTCATTGTAAGGGTTTCTTTCTCTTTTTGTTAGATAAGGGCCAAAGCAGCCCAGTTACTCCCTAATGAATTAATTAAGCTGGCAGTGAATTAATTAACCTAGCGATGGTTAGTCCAATCATTCAAATGTGACCGCTCAGCTAACTTTGGTTTGTTAGCATTTGTCAAACTAGGGTCTGAAGCGACAGTCTGAGGCTGTTTGATTAACCACAGTCATTCTTAACTATGATTTCAGGTGACATTTGAACACACGTATCCTGGCTGGATCTTAGCTTCCTCCCGAATGCTGTCATTTTCATATTGCAACTCAGTCATAAATTTTCTCACAGCTGTTCT
>NW_015229139.1:0-793 GCF_001447785.1 Gekko japonicus | reverse complement strand
AAGGGTAGCAGGATGATGAAGCAAAGTTGTTCAGTGGTGGACAGAATTCCTCCATGGCTCTGTTGCTTTTCACAGTATAGTATTAGGTTATTATTTCCTAAACTTGGCACCAGGTCTACTCTTCTAGAAAATAATAACCCTTGGAAATTTAAGGGGACCAGACACTGCCAAGCAGATGTTGGCTGGACAAGATTTCTCTTTTCTCTCTCCCTGCCCTGAACTGTGAAACACAATTACTGTTGCTCCAGGAATTTCAGAAGTGCCCTTAGTCACATGGGGTATACCCAAACTGACCCAGAACAGCAATTTTCAGGTGTATTTTTAGTTTGGGTATATATGAATGCACACTCCTATCCTGAGTATATTTGCTTAGGATTGTTCTGATAGATTGGTAGCTTTGACCTAGAAGTAAATAGGCACACTATTTCATTGCTAGAAATGTCTTCTTTAAAGTGGAGAAATATTACCATATCTAGAGCAAAGTGTGTGGCAAGCTCCATTGACTTCAAAGGTACACTATTGAATCAGACACTAAGGACATAAACAGTATTGATTTTTCTGAAGATCAGAATGCACAGAGTTATTATTTGCATTTCTGCATATACTGTGAAACAAAGAGAATGCTGATTAGGATTGTATAGTTCACATTTTCCATTTTGATTTCATTTCCATATTTCAGAATGGGTATGATTATGATTATCATTGCTGTGACCTGTATGGCCCAGGCTAGCATGGTTTCTTCAGATCATAGAAGTTAAACAGGATCAACCCTGGTTAGTGTTTGGATGGGAGA
>NW_015229138.1:0-793 GCF_001447785.1 Gekko japonicus | reverse complement strand
GGAGGGTTCACAGGGTTGCCAGCTCTGTGTTAGGATCTACCTGGAGATTTTGGGGGTAGAGCCTGGGGAGGGTGGGTTTGAGAAGGGAACTGACCTTAGTAGGGTACCATGCCATAGAGTCCACCCTTCAAAGCAGCCGTTTTCTCCAGGGGAACTGATCTTGATCATCTGGAGATAATTTGTAATAGCAGGAGATCTCCAGGTGACACCTGGCGGTTGGCAACCCTAAGGGTTCATGATGCGTTCCTAGAATGTAGACATTGCACATCATATGTACATTCCAGCTACACCTGTCTACCAGGATCAGCCTCTGATTTCTGGTCCCCAAATCACTATTTGCCTTGTAATTGCTTTTGGAGGATGCTTTTGTAAAATTCTTATGCTGTTAATTGGCCGCTTTGCCATTCTTCAGATTTCAGCTCCCTGTCCTACACAAGCTGAACCTCTCACACTGCATTCTCTATCCATTCTAATTTGGGGATTGCTCCCACTCAGTGCAACAAAGCTCACTTCCAAGTAAACATCCTTAGGACTCAGTGTTTTGATCCAGCTAGGGAAGGATGAGACCAAACGCTGTGTGGCTTGTTTCTTTCCTCAAGTGACATTCTACTTTGCCTACCTGACTCTGTTTTTTCATGAGGACACTTGGGTCCAGATGACAAATATTCTAAACATGCACAATCTTCTGCTGCTTTGCTATGGCTGCATCCACCCCACCCCAAGCACCCGAATCTCTTCCCACCAATGCATTCTTACAAAAAAGGTGGTTTCCTCTGTTGTCTTGGGCTTTGAA
>NW_015229137.1:0-793 GCF_001447785.1 Gekko japonicus | reverse complement strand
AACAGCCATATTTTGAGCATGCTGACCGTAACGGCAATATATCTAGCAGAGTAACTCCTCTCATGGTTGATTCTTATTATCCCCGAGACCTCTCACAAGTTCGGCTGAGACTGCTTTTAACCGTGAGGAGGCAGAAATTATATGGATGGTGGGAAAGGTGTGGGGTGCGTGTGGAAAAACACACACTCTCACTTTCTATACAAGCGGGGTGAGGAGAGGACACCGCTCTCCCCTCCAAAATTAAATCAGAGCAATATGGCTAAAGAAGGACTCCCACAGACAGCACCTGTTGCTTCACCATAAACAAGCAAGCTTGTTATTCCTTAACATCACGATGTTGGCTGGAAGCTTGCCTCTCTCTTCAGGCTGTCACATGGAGAGACATGAGTCTGGGTTTCTGGCATAGATAGGAGGACGCCTGCTCTCGCGGCCCGACTCCACTGGCAGATCCAGCGCTGTTCTTCAGCCAGGATTCAGGCAACACGTGCTGAGACACATCACACACAAAGAAGCTCCTTCTGCTTTCCTCAGGGCTCACAAAGGTTCTACTGAAAGCCAGTGTCTCATAATACATTCCAGGCTGGACACTCCTTTCTCCCTTCCCTCAAAAGACAGCCTTTGTACGATTACGAGAGCGAGAGAGGATTCTCAGCTCACAATTTAAATGAAATCAGTTTTCTGAACTCCATCATACTTAACAAAAGAACATACTTGGAATTAAAACATTGAGGGGGAAAAGAACTGGTGTGGTTAGGGTTGACGAACTCCAGGTGGCACCGGGAGATCTCCTGCT
>NW_015229136.1:0-793 GCF_001447785.1 Gekko japonicus | reverse complement strand
ATACAGATTTAAAACTTCATTTTCCTCTTGAGAGTTTTGGCACCCCCCCAAAAAAAGCCCTGGCTATGGGTAATAATAACAGCAACCTAAAACACAGAAACAAATGCAGGCAATTAATCAAATATCCTTAGAAGTCTTTCAAATGTATGTCTGTATAGATTAATCTGTCTCAAGATGATGCTGCAAACATGAAGTATCCCACCTATGTAGATAATGACAATAAAGTAAATTATGGTTGGGAGAAAGATGCCCTATACAAATTGTGAACCATACATTTTTGACATAATTGTCCGATTTCTACTGGAAGTAATAATTTCACTGGGTCTGTAGAATCTAGTGCAATCAGTCTCTTCTAAGATTGAAATCACAAGTACCTTGTAAAGCACAGAAAGGCTGAAACGCAATTGTAAATCAATCCTCCGGCATGGCCATGAATCGATCCAAAAGCCCTGTACAAGCACATTTAAAACAACCTCTCTGCTTTTCACACATGCATACCAACCACACGAGGAGGCCTAAAGAACACTTTAAGCGGCGTACATCAATGCAGCCTAAGTGTCTGTCACATAGATCCATTTTCTGCTAGACCATATGGGGAAACAAAGCAGATGCGCTACCACTGAGCTGCCTGCAACTCCAGTTGGTAAAACCTAGCCTGCCTCTCACGACAAGTGATAGCAACCAGCCACCTGAGGAGAGGCCGCAGCTCAGTGGTAGCACATCGGTTTTGCATGCAGAGGGTTCCAAGTTCAGTCTCCAGAATCTCCACTTTATAGAATCAGGTAGTAGGTGA
>NW_015229135.1:0-793 GCF_001447785.1 Gekko japonicus | reverse complement strand
TCCATGGATCCAACCCGATATGTGGGAAATGGCCAGCATTTCCCTTGATGTGTCAGAAGCAGCGTATCAATGTATTCATCTTGCCCTGCTCAATCTGAATCATGTCCCAAAGTAATGATTTTTTATTAGTCTGCCCTTTGAATATGAAAGCATCCCCAGCCGTCACACCTGGCTCCCTTGAATCTCACCTACAGGCTGCTCATACCACTTCTTCTGCCCAGTTTTCAGATTCACGAATCAATTCCGATCTCCTTTTGGCCCACAAAATTACGTTCTCATTTGCAGACGGACCATAAACTCAAGCTGTTGATCTTGCTGCAATAAACCTTCCCGGTGAACGCTTGGCAGGCTCGCAAAAAAAGAGGCACAAATCATTGCCTCCTCAAGAGCTCAGGGGCAGAAATCTATTAGCTTAATTAGATTAAGCAGCCATTACTATATTGGCAAAGGTAGTGCGGGTGTGTGTGTGTGTTTCCATAAGCAGTAAGGCTATTTAGAACAACTAATTGTTTTCCTTTAGAACATTTGCTCCAAAAGGAAACAAATTGAAAAATCCACCTTTGGAACTGCATTTCAATCTAGGGTTGCTAAGCACCAGGTGGGACAAAACTAATACAAAACGGTGATGCATTACCAGGACCAAATCACTATCAAAGTTACTTCATAAATTCACAATACTCATTCATGAAACACTTCATATATATACTATACAGATCCTTACTGTTCATCGGAGACTTCTGTTGTGTATGTAAACAACAGTGGAGCAGACTGCCTCGAGAGGTGGCGGATGCTC
>NW_015229134.1:0-793 GCF_001447785.1 Gekko japonicus | reverse complement strand
CCTCCTGCAGCAGCCATTTTGCAGTGGCACCCACCATCCTGTCAGAATTCCAGAGGTGGGTTGGAGACGCCTGAATATAGATTAGATCAAAATTATTTGGTGTATTTTTGAGGTCTGTGAAGGAATATATTTTGTCCTACCTGAGTAGTGATTGACGAGGTCCTCCAGGCACTGGAAAGTTTGCCGAGGAGAGATATAATACCAGTTGTTCGGCAGGCGGAAGATTCGGTAATGTTTCACCTGTACGTGCCGAACTGACAAGGAATATAAACCTAGAGAAATGGGGAAATCAAATTACATAAATTATACCGGCATGCAGTTAACGGAAGTGAAATGATTGTTCATGTGGAGAAGTCTAAGGACAGGTCAGTGTTCCAAGCTCCCTCTATTTTATATGTGCTTTAATTGCTATAGTAAGAACAAACTTGAGAACTATAGTTTGGTAATGGTGACCAGTGTCTTCAAAGGAGGTTACTCTGTTTAAGATGATACCGAGAGCTTAAAATCTGTTCTTATAAGGAGACCGTAATGGAAACAAATTGGTGGAGTGAAATATCGCATTTTCGTACCTTTTGTTGTTTCGCTCTTCCTAATCATGAAAGATCCAGTTCTGGTGTTGGGAAGCTGCAATAGCTCTTCTGCTTTTTCTCTTCCCAGACCTTCAAACAGCCAACTGCAGGGAGGGAGATCCAAGGCACATAGATGAAATCAGAGGCCTGTGTTGCCCGATGTGGTGCAGAGCACTTTGCATATAAGTATGCTGGTCCATCCTGGCAACCGGCAGAGATGGGGG
>NW_015229133.1:0-793 GCF_001447785.1 Gekko japonicus | reverse complement strand
CTTTCGAGCAAGGGAACCTTCGAGCAAGGTAATGTCAATGGGTCCCTCAGTAGGGGGCATCACAATGGCTAATAGTGGCACAGCCATGAAGAAAGGGGGAAATTATACACATTTCAAAATTATCTCTCATATAATTAGATCTGGCAAGTATGCTAAGACGAATTTCATTTTTTTAATCTATCCCTGTGGTGAAAAAAACAGCATGAATCAGAATGAATTGCCACCACCCACACTCATAAAAACCACTAATCCACTGACCTTTTCATTTTCCGTGAACTTTGGCTAGTGCAGTTTGTTGTTGACTCAAGAAAAATTGTGCAGCGATATGCACACATACATTTGGTTCCTATTCTAAGCTTGCTGAGGTAAAATGAATGCGGTTGCTAACATGTGACAGCAGGAGCAGGAGTTTTCATCTGAGCTCATTTGCTACATTAGCATAATATACATTTCAAAACAGAAATGTAAAAGCCAGATCAGATAACATTTGGCACCAATTGCCAGCATCTGGTGAGAGGAAATAAAAGAAGGATGAAAACGGCTATGAGTTGTGAGCAAAAACATCTCAGCCTATAGCACTTATACCTCATTAACAATCAACCACCTTTTCATAATTAAACCAAAGGAAAGAAGAAGAGAAAGGAAGACTTCTTCATCCATTGACCCAGGACTTCTTTAAAAGCATGGCCATAGAGCATTAAATCACTGCCAGTGTTTGAGAAATCCATCTACTGTGTTCAACAATGAAACACCTAGTTTAATAGTTTAAATTTATTATTATTATTATTATTAT
>NW_015229132.1:0-793 GCF_001447785.1 Gekko japonicus | reverse complement strand
CTGGATTTTTGTTTGAATTTTAAGGGCACGCATCTTGATTTTTTGAGTCTGATTTGGTTGTGACGTGTGTGTTTTTAAACAAAGAGAAAATATTAAAGATCCTCTTCTGATGACGGTTAGCATTTCTATGATGCATTCTCACAGCTCACTTCCTCTTTTGCCCTCAAAGGCTCTGATGAGGCTTTGGTGAGAACACGAATATGTTTAAGATTATTCGTAATTTGCTAAATCATTTTTAGTCAGTTGATACCCCTGGTTAATGTACAGCGTTCTTAGTAGCCTTTTTACATCAGTAGCCTTTTTGAAAAAAAGTAAAATGAGCTCTATCAAGGGACTTATGTAACTCCACACTCAGCTCACCAGGAGGTTGTCTGTTGGAATAAATGGGCCCTAATTAGTAGTAATTCCAAATGAATTAAAACAGAAAAAGTTATTAAGAAGAAAGAAGCCCCTTCTTAATCCTCCCCAGTTAAAAGAGAAATCCCCATTTATCTCAGGATGAACAACAGAAAATTAAAGCGATGTTTTAACATTCGTTCTGCTTCCATTTTAAGATGCATCGAGGGCTCTGCTCGTAGAGAGCCATTTATGTTGTCGATAGCCATTGCACGCGGCTGCATAGTATCCAAAGACGAAAAGAGTTTGTGCTAAAATTTTGTGTATACAAGCTGCAGTGATACAGAGACACAGGGCCAAGCCACTTGGTACACCTGATAAGCATCAGGTTACGGATGCGTGGTCGGAGGAGTCAGACCTACATCAGGGGAGGTAAAGGTTCCCTTTCTCGAAAGCC
>NW_015229131.1:0-793 GCF_001447785.1 Gekko japonicus | reverse complement strand
TTTTTCTACGAAATGACCCCTGAGGGCAAGCAATCCTTTCCTCCCATTCCACCCTGTGGTCTCCCTCAGAGGGGCTCATCTCTCCCTGCCATGCCTCACTCAGGTGTCTCTGGGCCTGAGCTTCCTCACTGCTGGCAACAGGCATCAGTAGCCAGGACTCCTTCCTTGCCACCAGACCTTTCTCTCTCTTGGCCCACCTCAGCTCCACCCCCAAGTCCAGGAGAGTCCACTGCTCCAGGCCCTGTGCCACCAGCCTATTCCCACTCAGCATTGGTGTGGTGCTGAGCCCAGGGCCAGGAGCTTCCTCTGTGATTCTGGGGGTCAGATCAGCACTGTGCTGTCTCTCACCTTCTGCTCTGCCTGTCGGCCAGGATTCCGGCTTGAACCCTGTCTCCCCAGCTGAACTGGGTAAGTCCTTCATGCTGGGGCCAGAGGTGGAGCAAGGGAGGCTGAGGGTGACCCCAGACAGTATTGCCCATTCAGACTGGTAACAGCGCACCACAATCTCAGTGAAGAGGTTTTTCGTATCATCTACAGCCTGACATTTTTACCTGGATATGACAGAGATTGAATCTGGGAGCTTCAGCAAGCAAAGCAAGTGTTCCACCATGGGGGCCCTGTTCGTCATAATTTTACATGCTTTGTAGCTCAGACAGAAATATGATACCAAGTGGAGAAGAACAACATACCAGTTGTAGAGCATTGGAAAAAGGTTGAGGGTCTCAGATCTTTCAATCCCTGCTGTCTCTAAAAGCATCTTGGGGAGCAGATTCTGAAAGAGACCTTTCTCTGT
>NW_015229130.1:0-793 GCF_001447785.1 Gekko japonicus | reverse complement strand
AAACCTCTTCATGTAGAAAACTAGATATCGGGGAAAGCATTTCAGTGAAAGAACATTCAATCGTATGAGCACTCACCTGCAGCCTGAAGCAACATAGAGAAGAAAACAGCTATAATACATAATTGTTGGAAGCCTTGTTTTTACCTTTGGTTGAAGCCATCATAAGGTATAGTTCTCAAGTTATAATTATTCTGCTCAATGGTCATTTGAACCCTCCTGTCAACTCCATTAATATACCAAATACTAGCCACTGGATTGCCACCAGCTGGATTTTCGTCCATCTGATAATACTGCTTTTAAAATCCAATTTAATTGATGCAAAAGTTTGCACGTATCAAATATGACCCATTCTTCCCACCCCCTACATAAATGTGGTGTCACAGCATATTCATTTTCTTTCCACCATGGCTCTCTGAAAGTCCACTTGCCTTACAAACTTAAGCCTGTTTAGTTAGCACTATTATGGCAAAAGTAGGATAACTGGTCTTCCTTATGCTGCATCTAACCTCCAAAAGTTTTGGTTTTCGGGGCTCTTACAGTTTTTCATCAGCCAGTGTTGAATTCTCTTAAAGAGTAGTAGCCTTTCATTTTAAATGGTGTTGCAAAACCTGCACCTGGGTGAGTTTGTTGATTGATTCGATTTCAGTTCAGACTGTCCTACTTCTCAAATGACACAGATATGCTATGCAAATAAACAAGCATAACCCAGACTACTTGAAAATGATTGTGACGACACCCTGTCTCCAGACATAGAAACTAGGGAATTAAATTTCACACCCTACAAACTTCTTTT
>NW_015229129.1:0-793 GCF_001447785.1 Gekko japonicus | reverse complement strand
CTTTTTATCATGCTGTTTAGGTTCGCCGGGGGTGGGTTTCAGAGGTTTGTATGCTGGGGAGCTCTGAGGCCCCATCCTTTGTCCAAGGTTGCTGCACAGTCTATAGAGATGTCTAGCAGTAGGCGATTTTTGCAGCTCAAGCTTTGAAACAATCCCTTTTGCTGGATCACGCAAATCAAACTGTGAAGAGAGCAGAGGTTACAGCTCAAAGTCTTGACACAGGCCCCAGGAGTTACAGAGACTGGGGGATGATTTGACTACCCAAAATCCACCCTTTCCTTTCGGATACTACAGGGGGGAAAGAACCGTGGAGCCCCAAGCCGGCTTCTGGAACCTTGTTCTGTGATCTCAATATGAAAGCAACCCATTATTTATAAACGTATTGAATAGCTACAATAAAACTTTTACTTTAACACGTCTGTCGTGTCACAGAAGTATTGATGTTAGCAAGGTTCAATGGGACGCCCACAGCTGTTGAAGCAAGAAAGAGGCAGGCTGCCACAGACAGCAGAAGGGCGTCCAACTTTCACGTGAATGTCTGCAATCCAGGTTCCAAAACGCAAAATCTGTATTTCATAATCTAATGTTAAAATTATGAACACACCAGTGGTTTCAGAGGTAAGTTTCTGATTTTGGAATGAGCGCATGGCAGTGAGATACTACACCCCTAAATGTTTTTGAAACTTGATTATTCTTGCCAACACTGAATTCCCCCAGGATGTACAAGCATCATTTGAAAGCCGTGCTGCATTTAAACACATCGCACACCAAATGAGAAGGGAGCCCTCACTGG
>NW_015229128.1:0-793 GCF_001447785.1 Gekko japonicus | reverse complement strand
TGACAAGATGGGGCTAGCCTGGGCTATCCGTATCAGGGATCACTCTCATAGAAGAGACTGGGGTGGGGGCTCAGTAGGGTCTTTCTTGAAGCGCAGTGGGGGTGTGTGTCTGTCTGCTGCCCTTCCTTCCCCTGGCCTGGCTGATGTCACCGGCAGGAAGGGCGCTGCGGCACAGACACCACACCAGCTGGACCGTTCAGCCCGAGCCGTTCTCCACCCAAGTAGGAGGAGAGGCGGAGGCACGGAGTTGTTTTGACAACAGAGCTTGCATAAAGAAAGGAGTCTTGGCAGTGGGAAAAAATCAGATGCTTTTGGGGGGGAGCTGACTCAGAACAAGGCTGGACAGTGTCTCGGCGGCAGATTGGAAAATGTTTCCTCTGTGCTGGTGACCAAAGTGAACTCAGAGACAGTTCTCCTTTTAGATTCCCTGGTCTTGTGTGGTTGGGAGCCGAGAGGGCCTGAGCAGCACGCTGACGGCCTTGATTGCCCGGCACTAGAAAAGTGGCCGCGCTCCACATCCTAGAATCAGTGGAGGCAGACCGGCCAACACCACGTCCTTCTACCAAGTGCTGCTCCTGCATCATCCTGATCTACCGTGGTGAGGGTTAGAACAAGCCAACATTCGGCTCAGTCTTCCCTTAAATAGGGCTAGCTAACGCGCTTTTGTAGTTTCAAGAGTATCGTCGTGTGGAGTACAAATCAGCGTGCTTACACAGAGAGAGAGAGTCTGGCTGTCATGCTGGTGGAAAGTTACGTCAAGTCACAGCCAGGTTGTGATGACCCCAGAGGGTTG
>NW_015229127.1:0-793 GCF_001447785.1 Gekko japonicus | reverse complement strand
GTTAGCAGCTTGAACTGCCGAAATCAGTTAATTATTATTTAATAGATGGCACGGCAGGCATCCAAGAAGTGCAACAGTGATACAGCCAAAGTGGGAGAAGTTAATTTGGATAATTAATCCTTTATGACAGAACAAACTGAAACTGAGCTAATCCCTTTACATCTCCCACCTCACCCTGAAAGCCAGGGAGGTCTTGGGGCTTAATTTTCCTTATTGTTTGTTACTGCACACACTGTGGATGTTTCTCAAGACTGTATCACACGTTTATCTTTTATGCCATCAGTCAGAAAACGAACTGCTTCTCATCTGGCCAACATGCATGCTCTAGTATGGACAAAGAACCTTTGGGGGAGGCAGGCTGGAATTTTGTGCCCTAGCAATGGAACAAGAGCTTCGCTGCAGATGTCGCTTTCAGGTTGCCCTTGGAAGTTTTCAGAGAAATAAGTCAAGGAAAGGACATGGAAATCCAGAAGCGAAAAATCAGAACCTATATGGCATCCACATCTCCTTCAGAAGGATGACATGGTAGCCTTGAGGAGGCCTGGAAACAAGCAGAGTTAGCAGAATGCAGAGCTTAGAGACGCTGTGGAAGGAAATGCTGCACTGCAGGGCACTCAGTAAGTGAATGGTTACAAAAGACAGGAGGCCCAAGTGTTTAGAAAATAGCTTTAAACAGACTGACTGTGCTAGGAAAGGAGAAGAATTGCATAGAATTGCTATTCTTACCAACGGCCCTGTGATTTTTTTAAAAAAAGAGAAGGTATCATTGCCTCACATGGTCACATCCATGCCC
>NW_015229126.1:0-793 GCF_001447785.1 Gekko japonicus | reverse complement strand
CCCTGTGGGAATCAATAACCTGTAGGACGTCCGAGCATTGCAGGAGAGTAACACTGACTTTGCAAATGCGCAAGTAGCATCTTTTCAAACGCTCCTCACTCTCCGTAACAATCTGGAAACAAGCATCCATTCCTAACCTGTGTGGCGCATTACACCACATCTCCTCGCTGTGCATCATTTTCTCAAACACCTGCCTCCCTCCATAAATACGAGTTTTTGTACACATCTTTCTTCGGCTGAAGGAAACTATAGGAGGAAAGCTTTAATTAATTCCAGAGCCATTGTACCAAGGCAGCTCTAACAAGGTGAAAAATATCTTGTTATTGTCAGGGCTCCTGAAGTTAACAAAACCATTCTGGAGGAATCCCTTTGAAGTCCAGAAGTGTGGCCTGCTGCACGCCCCGCACCTAGGTAGCAATAAGCCCACCCAAGTAGGGGGGAGCGGATCAGTTTCAAATGCAGGCATAGTGCCAGGGAACAGTTGACAAAAGAAAGATGAGAGGGAGGGCAGGAGGTGCCAAGGAAAAATGTGCATTGTGGGTAATTGGATTGTCTGTAGCTAAAGCTGGCCGGGCAGTTTTATGAATCTTTCTCTGTACTTTCCCCCAAACATTGGACAAATATTTTCAGACATAAACCACTTTTACTATTTACACATTGCTATCAATGTGTATGCCGCACTATGTGTGTAAAGTACTGTAAAGTCACAGACAATTTATCAACCACCACCGCAAGGGGCTTTCAAGGCAAGAGGCAAACAGGGTTGGTTTGCCATTGACTTCATCTGCAGAGT
>NW_015229125.1:0-793 GCF_001447785.1 Gekko japonicus | reverse complement strand
CCACCACTGCTCTAGGATTCACCCCGAATGCTACAGGACATTACACTTAGGCACAATGATGAATAATTCCACCCTCATTTTCCCCTGCTGCCCTGTCAAGCAGTAGACCAGAAGACCCAGGAGGTCTCTCACTATAGCAGGAGACCCGGCCCCCATCAGCCTCTCTTACTTCTGCTTCTTCTCTTCCCATTCTTTTAAAGTTGTTCTTCCCTGTTCCCTCCTCTTGCCCCTCATTCCTCATGACCTCTCCAATGCTTCTTTCCCAGCTCCCCTCCCCACTGTATGCTTGGAGTATTAGCTGCACAAATCCTCTTCAGTCTACTACCTGTGGCCTTCTTTCTTGCCTTCCCCTCCTTACCTTGGCCCTTCTGCTTTTCTCTTCCCAGGATAGCAGCAGCTCACTCTGTGGCATCCAGAGACGGATTTTCAAGCCCAGTGCAGCACAGCCAATTACTGCTAGAGGCTTCATCACCAAAACACCCCAAGTCTCCCTTACAAAACATAATAGAGATATACAGAACAGGACGCCAAAAGCAGTTCTAAAAATACAATTTATTTGGAAGAAGGACAAAGCCTATATTCAACATTTATTTGTTAAAGAAGACAGCTTTGGAGGAGAAACATGTTCTGAAGCGTGCATGGTGTTTCCAACCCATGATTGTTTTGAAGAGCAAATGAAGTACTAATTTAGAGGCCCAGGGCACCAGCAGGGGAGATTCTGGTCGCTTAACTTTCCCACCACTTTCAAACTGTCAAACAGCACAGCCCATAAAACAAGATTTAAAATAATAAT
>NW_015229124.1:0-793 GCF_001447785.1 Gekko japonicus | reverse complement strand
AGTATTTTACAGTATATTAAAAAAAATCTGTACATCCCTTTCTGCCAAGGAACATTCTGATTTCAGAGTAGATGCCTTGAAACCAGAGTGAGAGGCTCACAGCTTTCTCCTCCCCCTCCTTCCTTCCCTCCCTCTCTCTCCAGTGTTGCTGAAAGAAAACTGTTTCCATCTGAATGCTCAGAGAGCACAATGGACACACCTCCAGATTCCAGAACTGGTGAAAAGAACAGTCAATGGATGATCAAAAAGACAACAAGAGAAGAAAACACAGCAATTAGTGTGACAGCCAAAATTGGAGGAAGAAGGGCCATAATGAAGGAGAATGAATTCAGAAACATTTAATGGATAAAAACAATACTGTGTAGAGATATTTCCTTCAATTTGTACCTGAGTAAAAACTAAAAGACTGTGAACATTATCCAGAAGCTTGCTAATTGTACAATTAGCATCAGGTGTTGGTCAGATGAGGAAACTGTCACTGTTCTCTCTTCCAAAGACATGGTATATTTCTGTTTTTGCTTACAAATCCCTCTGCTAAAGCCACAGCTCAAAATATCCCATAGAAATCATTATGTAGTTTAGCTCTATTTTTCTTTTTAAAAAATATAGTGGGTTTCCTGCCTTCATGTAAGTTGTTCCCTCTGTTCCATGCTGACTGCTTGGCTTTCACATAAATGATCCAAATTTTGTCTCTTTGCTCTCTCATCATAATTCATTGTAGACTTTATTACCCCAACTTTCTCTCCTTTCAGATGGTGTTATTTCTAGTTCTTTACCCTTTAATTTCTCCTTA
>NW_015229123.1:0-793 GCF_001447785.1 Gekko japonicus | reverse complement strand
TCTATACTTGCACAGAAATTGTTACAGACATCAGTTTGTTAAGTAAAGTAGGATCTCTTGCTTCCAGATCACAGATTGTTTCAATAGATACATTTCTGTTGGTCACTTTAGAATTTCATGGATTATTTCACTATGAAGAGCTTGTGCAAAATGTACCAAGAAGCCTCTTTTCTTTCTATAGCTTCTTAAAGCCTACATCTGAGTAAATCTTAAATTTGTATTCTGCTTCACACAAATAGCACTGGAATCTGTCTCATTTCGGCAAACTGACTGGAAATGAAGGAACTCATTATATCATCAAATTTAGCTGTAAGACCAGTTTCGCTGTAAATGCAACTATTTTAGAAAATTGTTGTTATGGTATATAGTGAATGATTACTGTTGGGGAATTAACAAGTCCTGTGTAATTATGTTAAAATACAGAACCATGAATGCTTGCAGAAACACTGTCTGAAACAACTTAGCCTTCTTAGAGGACTTTATAGGGCTTGTTCTGAGATACTCAATCTTACAAAATTAGAAACAGTTGAGATAGCAATCATTGCCTTATTCTGACACCTAAGCTACACATTACAGGAAATATAGTGCTGCCTTCCAAGAACACCCTTACTGTGTTGAGTTCTTCCTCACCCTTCCACAACAGAGAGAGCAATCCTCAACAGGTACATTCAGAGGTAAGCCCTGTTTTACTCAGTGGGGATTCATCCCTGAAAGGTGTTCTGAAGATTACAGTCATAGAGTAACACTCTAGAGTAATACTTTCTGCCCCCATCAAGGGTAGCCAACAAGAAAC
>NW_015229122.1:0-793 GCF_001447785.1 Gekko japonicus | reverse complement strand
CACACACTCTTGCTGCTTTGGGGATGGGAGGTACTTACAAAGTTGTCATTTTGTATGAGAAAGCCAGGAAAGGTACTATTGGGGTATTCTTCCTATTTTTATAGACCACCTAATATTTAATGAAAACTAAAACAATGCCATTCCCAACTTTCCAGTATGGAACCAAAATGATAATTTTGCAACTGCGCACGCTTAGAGAGGAAACTCGCTCTTTCAAATCAGCTTCAGTATATAGTTTACATCCTTCTCCCTTCAGGAACCCTTCCCTTTGGCTGCAAGTCCAGCTGTTAATGTCTTACAGCCAAGCTGAAAATTATCCAGAAGATCTGTGGTTTGAGTCTTCTTTGGCTTTTCAAAAGACTAATAGGAGGACCCACAGGGAGAAGAGGTCTGATTCAGACTGGGCAGTGGCAGAGGAGAAGGGATTAACCCTAAATTCTCATAATGGTTTTCCAATGCAAATAGTTCCCCTTCCTAATGTGCTGTTTGACCTGTAGGGGAAACATACTCTGCCACATGGATATGTTTCCCCCGTGGCAAAAATAACAGCTCTTGGCAAGGGGGAGACGGTGCAGACAGAGAAAACCGCAAAGGTGAAAAGAGTTCTTTAAATCTTTCTCAGATCTGGGACTGCTTTTAGGCTTTTCCAAAGCTGCAAGAGATCCTAACTGTGGACCTCCTGACTCACATTTAGCCTCGCCCTTGTTTAGGAAATGTATTTAGGAAAACTATGTGTTGCCTCCCCACAGTCCTGCTCTTGCTGAGAACCAGGGTTGCCAACCTCCAGGTGGTG
>NW_015229121.1:0-793 GCF_001447785.1 Gekko japonicus | reverse complement strand
CAATTCTGAAACAGGAAAGATGCCACCTGAACAGATGCAACTGTCCATTCTGACAGCTCCCCTCTGACAGATAAACTATAAATAACCAAACTGGGTACACTGCAATGGCTAAGAGTGGAAACTGTTTCCTGCTTAACATCACAACCCTATGCCAGAATTGCTCCAATCTAAACCCGTTCCATCGGCCACACGCGGGCATGCACAATGCGGCTCGAGAGAATCGTGTAACATTTACTACTCTGAAAGGCCATCACGGAGTGGGGAGAAAGGAAAAAAAACGTTCTATTTGAGGTCGTCCCTCACGAAGAAGGGCTCGAAAATGCTGAGCCGGCTGCTCAACATGGAGACTGAGAGGGGGGAGGGTGTCTGAGGCCGCAGAAACACGGCCAAGCGCGGGAAGGCTGGACCGGGTTCGCTCCAGGCCCAGCCCGCTTTCTCTCCCTCTCCATCCCCTCACAAGCCCACCCCAGCGAACTCACTCCGAGGACTCGATTTCGATCGACATGACGAACTGATTATTGCCTCCGCCGCTTCTCGAACTCCCCGATGCAACACAACACCACTTCCGCCCCGACACACATCCGCTTCCGGTTCAATGTGCCTACTGGCGAAAGACGTGGCGGGACGAGGGTCACGTGAGGAGACTCGCTCGCTTCTCTGGGGCGTTGGCGCTGCCGTTTCCTAGGCAACTGCAGGGTTCCTTGGTGGCCGCTGCCCACCAGGGCAATAATAACAATGTTATTGTGTAGTTTGTAATTTTGTACACACTTGAAGAGTATTGTTATTACAATCA
>NW_015229120.1:0-793 GCF_001447785.1 Gekko japonicus | reverse complement strand
AACTTTGTTCTACACATCCTCTGTTAACCTACAAGGTATTTCTTTTCCTGGACAGAAATTAGCTGTGTCTCTAGGTCAAGTCTTGGCCCAATAACGGCATCGGTCTTAAAGCTAGTGACAGATATTCTCTTGCATGAAGAATCTCCTTTGGTTTCTCAGTCCAAATGTGTGTGTATGTGTCCAAGAGGGGGAAGTTCCAGTGGACAATGTTTGACATAGCCTGTTGAGATTTATCTTAAGAGGATAGAAACAGTCAGTCATTTATACAACTATTTGTCTTATTTGGCAATCAGAAGAAGGGTGCCACAGTGTCTAGTGTTTCAATATCAAGGTGGATTAAAGAGTATTAGGGAAGCTTAGGCAGCTCTCAGGAAAGAGATTCTCATAGTCTGAAGAGTTCATTCCATCCTAGCAGTTGCTCACTCGCGGTTTGGGTTGAAAGAATAGGGTGACCCTGCTAAAAATGTGCATAGTTGGCCACCTGGGCCATGTGCCATGTGATAAACTATTTAGCCTAGACGGGCAAGCATTGATGCATGCTTTATTTGCCAGAAATATCAGATGACACATTCCTACAAGCCCCATTGGTTCCGGCAAGGCTCATAGGAGTGAGGAAAAGTTGCACTCCTCTCCCTTCAAGTGACTCAGTCATCATGAAATGGCAGATTGTTACAGGGGTGGTCTAACATTTGGGAGGGAGAAAGCAGATAGAACAAATATCTCTGTTCGGCAGTGGCCCCACTGTTAGGCCCCGAACCTTGGTATGTGTTAACATAAGAACATAAGAGACGCC
>NW_015229119.1:0-793 GCF_001447785.1 Gekko japonicus | reverse complement strand
ACTCTCAGCTTAATTTACTTTCCCTGTGCTCAGCCTGCCTTCCCTCATGTTGAAGGGAGTGGAGTAGAAATCTTGAATGCTGCTTTTAGTCTTGCCAGCACCAGTGGAGGTTAAAAGGCGCTCCCAGAGAGTCATGTTCCCCTCCCTCCTCCAATTACTGTTCAGAACAGCCTGAAGATTGTGCCAGGCCTTAGAGAGTGTTCCTGTCAAAGGTGTTGGAAGGAGAGGGGAAGGCAGTGGAGTGTGGCTTTGTCATGACTTCTCCCAGCAAGACATGGGAAATTGCCCTGGTAGCCTATATAAAACAAGACTAGGACCATCTGCCATTCCTGGTGAGAACACATGAGCCAAATATGTCTTGGTGAGTGGTTGCCCTGCTACTGAGCTGTAGCCACAGTAGATACCTTACTGTGCTGACCATTGCTACAAGCCTTCACTAGAGGTTTATGTTCCTTTTGTAATATACCATTTATTTACAAGTGTGCAGGTTGAACAGATGGGAAGTGTGGACACATGCAGGCAGCGCCTGGCCTCCGGTGATATTAACCTAGTTACCCATTGTCTTAGAAATTGTTTCCAAGAGCCGGAAAAGTATAGCCAGCCTTTTCCAGCAAGATATAAATTCAATCTGTCTTCATTCTTTGGCTCATAGTTTAACTACAACTAACTGCCACAGCCAGGCAGGTGTGAGATGATTCAGATTCTAGGAACTATAATGCCACAAATCATCAAAAATCATTAGTTGATTGCCGACTATCAAATGTCTGGCCATACAAATACCGGGAAGGGGGGG
>NW_015229118.1:0-793 GCF_001447785.1 Gekko japonicus | reverse complement strand
AATAAATAAAATAAATAAATAAATTTCCAGATTTTGAGCATGGTGCATGTGCAGATTGCCACAGCTTTCAGTTCATTTGCACCTTCCAGACCAACGGCATGACATGTAGATATTAAGAAAACACAGCAAAAAAAGCAAGCTTTGTGTTGTTATGTATACTGTTATTTCAAGATTCTTTTTGTACGTTGTTTTGCTCACGTCTGTATGCTTTGTTAAAAACACTACACAAAAAGAATGTTTAATGCACTGTTTCATTTTTCTTTTTTGGTAAGGTTTTATCAACACGTACATCAGTAATGCAGTGAGGGAAGTACATGTAAACGAACTGAAAGTCCTAAGCTGCAGAGAACAGGACATCCTCCAGTTCTAGCGTCAGTTTCAGAAAATCTCCTATAAACTAGTCTTAAAAAGGAGTGAAAGGCTACAGAGAATGCTAATGGAACAGGAAAAATCCACTAATCTCTAGAAAATGGTATGACTGAGGTCTTTGAGCAGTCAGATCACTCACGTTATTCTTGTGAAGCTTTAACTCTGCATAAATGGGGAATTCATAAAATAGTTGTTCATTATTTTCTGAATTTGGTTAATACATCTAGGATCTGCTGGTGACATAGTCAAACACAAAGTCCTCCATGGAAACAAAACCTGTTGCCAAAACAATTAAATCAGTGGTTTCTTTCTTGCCTCTCCCCCTGGATCAATTCTTAATCATAAGAATGTGCTGGATCATCTAGTTTAACTTCAGAGGAAAGGCAGCATAGTACACCCCAGTCTCATTAGATCTTGGAAGCTA
>NW_015229117.1:0-793 GCF_001447785.1 Gekko japonicus | reverse complement strand
TCCCCCCCCTTTCTTTTTATTCTGATCTCCCCCTACCTTTCCTTTGCTGCCAAGTGATACATACACAACCACCAACTTGGCCAATCGTCTAGATCTACTTGGAACTAGTATTAAGTCCATTTTTAAAAGCCCATCCTCAGCGGAAAGTGCGGAAAGCTGGATCTAAAAGGCCCTAGCTGTTGTACAATAATAGTATTTAAATGTGTGCTGAATCATCCGGGGAGGGGGGAAAAACACAAACCGACCCCTGGCCCAGCAAACGCACCCACGAGAAGCACGCAACACAAAAAACGCACCCGGAGCCAAAGCGATTCTTTCCCCCTCCCCACCCCCCAGGTCCAGTTTCTTACCGCTTCCTTATTAATACAATAATTATTTTACTCTGACAGCGGCATTTATAACCATCTAGTCTGTGTCCAACTGCCCATGTTTCCATTAATCAAGGGACCTGAAGACGACTGCCATCGTTTCTACTGATGATGACTTATAGGTTCATTGCAATTCGCTTAAATGTTATGGCGAGCCAGACAGCTGTGGGCAACAAAAAAAGAGAGAGCATGGAGCTGGGTTAATTTGTTGCATGCTCGGGGGGCGGCGGGGGGGGGATGAGACGAACAGTCGCCGAAGCAACTGGACTCTATGCTGCAAGCCCTCGGATAGACCTGTCAAATGTCATGGTTTGGCCCAGACGTTTTGAGTCTCAGCTACACGCTTGGACAAAAAACCCAACGCAGAAACCCAACGCAACTGATAAGAGGTTGGAGTTGCAAGAAGGGGGTGAAAGGAAGTTTGA
>NW_015229116.1:0-793 GCF_001447785.1 Gekko japonicus | reverse complement strand
ATGCGCCCTTCTTCAGATAGATAGACAAAAGGCCCTGGCAGAGTGGAGGCTTCACCCATGGCTGAGGAAGGCTGGTAGGAGACGCACAGGCAAGGTCAGTAAGAGTTATCAAGCCAACCTGGCAGGTTGATAGTATTTGGATTTTGCACCCTCAGGAGGCCTTGCATTTGCCAACAAAATTACACTGATAGACTACGGTGGGTGCCCAGCTGTGCAAGCCCTTTAGGTAATGGGCAGACACATACATGTTCTATCAGTGGGTCAGTCTCCATTCCAAGGAGTTGGCCACTTGTTAGCATAGCCTAAGAAGAGCCCTGAACCCACCTTCTTTAAAATGAGACTTTGCTAACTTCTGAAATAACTGCTAAGGTGCAAGTTTAGCCAAGAAGGAGTTGGAGCTGGCAACACACGCCTAGGAAGAGGGGCCTTGGTAACACCCTGGGATCATGGTGAGGTCATTAAAGTCCTGCTCTCTGTTCCCCCACCTGCAGAGGTGAGGCAGGTGACAAAGACAGGGCTTTTTCAGTGGTGGCACCCCACCTTAAGAAAGCCATCCCTCTTGAAGCGTCTCCCTTGTGCCTACCTTACTTTCCTTTAAGTGTCAGGCTATAGAATTGCCTTTAATCCTGCTTATAAGCGAGAGGTTCTATATTTTAATGCTGTTTTCATGGTCTGCTTCTAACCTGATAAATGCTTTGTGAATACCATTTTAGGCTGTTCAATGTTTGTATGCCCTGGCTTCTTGGTTGTGTTGTGTTTAGTTGTGAGCAGGGGTCATTTTGTAGAAGAAGAG
>NW_015229115.1:0-793 GCF_001447785.1 Gekko japonicus | reverse complement strand
CCAGCAGGGCCTATGGATTAAATATCCTTTTGTTCTTCTGCATTTATTCCTATTGTTACTGTCTGCTGATCCAGCTGTTTAAAATTACAAAAATTACATTATTAATGTGTCAAGTCAGTCTGCTAAGAATCTGAATTAAGAAACATGCAAAATCTGACTCACAACATTTTTCCCTGTTTTATCTTTATCACCAGGATTAACATTTGCCGCTGCCAAGGCTTAAGGAGGCACTAAAAGCACTGTGTGCTTTCCCCCTTCATTATCAGGTTTCCATTTTACCGTTATTTGTCATAAATGTTGTCCAAACCACATAATTTACCTCAGAATTTTTGGACCATTTCTTCCTCAAACACACAAGCTGCATTCACACATCAGCCCCTATGTGCAACATGAAAGAGCCCCAAATAGTTGGGCTGAGTGTTCCTTTCTTCCTCCTTTCCCATGTAAAAGAGAATTTAGGAACTGGTTGATCCAACCACAATTTGTTGTGACATTTGAATTCCCAAACAATCTAGGGTTTGCTTTTTGCCACAAACAAGAGTTAAACTGTGGTAAAGGCTCAAGTTTCTGAGCAAGAAATGAACTCCAAACAAAGCCTCAACAGATCCATAATGGCTGAATAAGACTTCCTTCTTCAGAGGGAGAATACCTCTCGATGCCAATTGCTGGTGCGCAGCAGCAGGGCAAGGCTGTGCCTCCTGTGCCTGTTCCTTGAGAGCTGTTTGTCCACTAGGGGGTAGAGATATTGAATCATTAGTTCAACCTAGCAAGGCTCTTCCTACGTTCACTTTTG
>NW_015229114.1:0-793 GCF_001447785.1 Gekko japonicus | reverse complement strand
TTGTCACAAGAGGGGATATTTTCTACCCTATCGGCCTGTGCTGCCTGCACTTTCCCGGCCTCTCATGAGTAAACCTTTGCTTCCACTGCAAATAGAATTAATCCTTAGCGTTTTTCAAACTTTATTTCTTTGACGGAGCTAGAACATTCTGTTTTAAAAGCTAGGACCTTCTGGACTCAAACATACATCTAGGAGCTATGTAAGAGTACGGCTGGGACGCGTGAAGCCCTGCGTCTGCACCAACTGTATACAAACGCTCAAGTGTGACCTTTGTTCCTTGGAAAGGATAGATGGTGTCTGTAAGATATACTCTTTCGAGAGCTGAGAAGTTTAAGCCTTCGAGCCATCCAACTTTTTATGCAGGAAAAATGTATTTCATTCAGCTCATGTGGGGAGATGGTAATAGCCAGGGCTCGCTGTAGCTAATGCCTGCTGTTTCCCTGACCTCTTTCCTATGGGAAAAAGCACACTTTCAAACAATTGCCAGCTCAGCTATCTGTTGAATTTGCCCCTGTGCCCTGCGGACCGCACACAGGGAGCCTGGTGCTGGCCAGACTAAGAGGAACAGGCGGTTAGTGATGAACGACTTCGAGAACAAGGCACTGAAAAGCATGATCTTAATCTCCCTGTTTCTGGGCTATACCAGAAGCTAGAAAGTCCATACATGGCCTTGGGGACCACCCGGGTACTTAGCTAAAACGTATACACCATTGTTTTTACAAGAGCGTAAGCCGATGAAACAACACAGAAGTATTTTGCTTAAGGTTGTTGAAAACGTCAGCTGCTGCTTCCC
>NW_015229113.1:0-793 GCF_001447785.1 Gekko japonicus | reverse complement strand
AAGCATTCTCTGTAATAGAAAGGTTAACTGTACTGAATGTTGGGAAATTGTTTGTGTTGCACTTCAGATTTATTATTTTCAAAATTATGGTCCAGAAATTGCCAACTTTTCCTGTCTTTGTTCTGAGGTTGTGAGGAGAACTGTGAATTGTTATTGTTAGTAGAATAAAGTCTTAAAACTCACAACTTTCACCTTTATGAATTACATTAATGGTCTGAAATCCAAAGCCACTACCCACCGGGAACATTTCCAGAAAAGAAACAATATTTCTTTATTGAAATAAATGGGAACTGTGAAAGAGCATGATAATGGGATATGGAGCTCCCATTCATTTTGTTGATTTGGTGAAGACACATTCCTAGCAGATCCTGTCAGTCTTTTCCTCCATCAAATTACACACATGAGCTATATCTTTACACATTCGTACTTTCAGTATATAAGCCTTGTTTGGGTTCTTAGCCCAGAATGCAGTCCACTTTCCCTCATTCATTGAAAAGGCTTTTTAGAACATTTATTTTTCTTTCAAAAATTAATTAGTATTTCTTATACTTTAATTGTCTGTAACATGAACACATATTGTTCTATATTCTTTATATATATGCATTTTCCTGTCTCTCATTTATTTTTATTATTACCGTAGTCAATGGTATGTTTATAGTAATATAAGTAATAAAGATGCTTGGCATTCTTACGGGGTTATTATTATTTTTTACCTCCAGTGCTGTGTAAAACCTGTATTTAAACCCCACAATGGTGTTTTGTTGTAGATAACTATACACTAAATTGTAATTAC
>NW_015229112.1:0-793 GCF_001447785.1 Gekko japonicus | reverse complement strand
ATTTTAACGTGGTTAAGAAAAGTCAGGCTGCTTCACTTCCTTATACAAGGGGAGGGACCAATGGTTGATCAGGGAGAAAATGAGGACTGTTGTCTTATTTTGTTGAACCTTGGAGGCATCAAAGCCCCAAACAAGCTCAGTTAGCACCAAAAATGACCACTGTTCCTGTTGAAATAGGTTAATATTTACATATATGAGCATTTAAGAAAGGCCTTACATATTTGGCTGGGTAGACTGGCCTGAACATGACTCAGTTCTACTGCTGGTCCTAAACTGCCTGGAGGGAAGATATTGGGAGCAAGGTTGAGATTTGGGAAATAAGAATATTCTTCTTTTCCTTTTTTTAAAGAAGTTTAAAACCATCTAAAAGCACCATTGTGGCTCTCCAGTGAACTAGCTCTCCTAGGATGCATTCTGCCAGATTTTGGCTGTGCAAGTCAGTTTTATTTCCCTGCCATTCTTCTGCCTGATGTACCTGAGAGTACATTCTGAGTGCTAACCATCCAAACAGATTGAAGCGATCTGCTATGCTGATTCCTCATTGATTAGCATTCAGTGCTCCCCATTAACAAGCAGAACATGCCAAGTTCACGGGGAGAGACATTTCTGCTTTGCATAACAGAAGAGAATGAAGGCAGCTTGTGGGTGAGTAGGGTTGCCAGCCCACTGCTGGCAACCGGCAGAAGATTGGGGAGGGGAGGGAATCTGGTGAAATGCCATTATGCAACACTGTGCGGTCACTTCTGGCTGTCACAACATTGTGCGATTTTCTAAGATTTCCCCAAACACATAT
>NW_015229111.1:0-793 GCF_001447785.1 Gekko japonicus | reverse complement strand
TATCACCATGACCTTTCAGTGTGCAGAAAGGATGTCTTTACCAGACGTATCTGTTTTCTGTGGAGAACTGGGTGTGAGGTAAATATGTGAGGGATGAGGAAACCCCTTTGCCTTCATTTCCCCCAAGGGTGCTTTCAAATAGTTTGCGGTGTCTTGATTGAGACCTGTCAATTTGTGGAATCGCAGTATTCTCGGTAACTGAGGCAGGCCCAACCAGACCACTGTGTGTTTGTTGTGGGTCTTTGCAATCCGTTGAAATAGGCTGCAGATGTACTGTCTTGATTTATTCGGGTACAAGACACATGAGCCGGTTTTCAAAACTTTCAAAGTGGTGCACAGAAAAAATGAAATACAACCATATTTAAAAGAAAAAGAAACAGAACTGAAAACCACAGTGATTAAGCAAACAGAAGACTTTGGTGTTTAAACTAAAATATAACGTTGTCAGGAGGACGCCGTCCGCACCGTGGCTGAGCCCATGTAGCCATAGATATGTGCAAAACAACGTCTGGAGGAAATTCCCCACCAGTTCCACAGATGTTAACCGATCCTTAGCAAGCCATTTGTCATGGGTGTGAAGTAGAGGCTGAACTTGCAAACAGGTTCTTGTGGCTTCTGACAAAGCGTTTTGTGCTTGTGTGTAACAACAGCGATAGATTTTAGAAATGCAGCGGTTTCATTTCAAAGGGACATATTTTCCTGTTCCCGTCCATACATTTGCATTCATTTAGTTATATTGCACTTTTCTCCTCCGTTCAGATTTAAAGCAGCTTAGAACATCATTCTCCCGTCC
>NW_015229110.1:0-793 GCF_001447785.1 Gekko japonicus | reverse complement strand
GGCCCCCAATCATCCTCGACACTCTCCTCGCTTTTGTTCTCGCGACGCGCTGGCAGCTCTCTCATTACAAGAGGTCCAGGATGTACTCCTATGCCAGACAACCCACAGCCAGCGCGACTGAGCGAGAAGAGGTCAAAGCCGTTCCCGGCAGCCCAGCCCATCAAGAGGCAGGCAGTCGAATCCCACTGCCCTCTCTGAACTGTCTCCAAGGTCAGCCCCAAACGGAGCGCATCACAATAATCCAGCCTCAAAGTAACCGATCCAAGTCTAACGGTGGCCAGGTTCACCTTGAAGCCCCGTGGAGGCATCCGGTGCGGAAGAGACGTGCTTGTGAAAAAATAATGAAAGGGACCGCGAACAGCCCCACTCGGAAACGGGAAGGTCCGCTCACCTCTCCCGCGTCGGCTTTGCCTATCTCACAAGCCGGTCACATCTCACCAAAGGATACGTGGGCATTATAATCTTTTGTTCCCTGTCTGAGTTCGTTTTCATCTCTTATCAGCCCGTCCCAAAAGAGCCTCTATTTTTAAAGAAAGCGGCGCAGTCCGTACACATGTGAGGATGTGCACCCAGGAGATAAATGTAACCACTGGGACTGATTAACTAGTAAACTCGTTTCCAGGAGTTGCTGATTGTTTCTGCAGAGAAGGGAGCGTGCTGCGGAATTAACAATGACTGTGCAGGCCCCGCTCGCCTTCCCTTAAGTTTCCCAGAAAGCGGGAACGGTTTCCGGTTTCTTTGTGTCCTTTTTAGGAGTGAAATAATCCTGCAGCAAGCCAGGGAAAGTATCCAG
>NW_015229109.1:0-793 GCF_001447785.1 Gekko japonicus | reverse complement strand
CCATTCTGATCCTGCTGCTAGATGTAGACTTGAGGTGATGGGCACAGGAACTGGTGCATTCCCTGTTGTGTGTTACAAGTGGGACTAAACCTGACCCTCCTATGGCACTCATGATGCTCACAGCACTTGCCATCTGACAGTACCCTCACAATATCAGCAATTGTTTCCTGTGCTTTAGGCCAGCAGTGAAACAAAATATACCTCTTACCATAACCACATTTTGTTCCAGTATGATGAAGGGGTTCATATAGTTTGTCCTCTAGAGTGGTCCTTTTTCAGAAGACTCACTATAGAAAATCACTGAAAGTCAAGTCAGCTTCTTCACTGCAGATCAGGATCCGTCACTGTTTGTGCTTTACTTCCTGGTTTGGTGGTTGGGTTGTTCTGAGCAAAAGGATATACCACAACAAAGTTCTGCGCAATGGGTCCTGCAGAAATCATGCTTGATTTCCTTCTGGGCTATCGTCCTGCCTCTCCTCCCCCATTATGAGAGCATCCCCCCCCCACGTGTTTTTTTCTCTCCAGATTTAATTTGCACCATTGTACCCATATAGACATTCATCACAGTTTACATAGTTGATCTCTGCTAATTTCTTTCAGCAAAAGAACAGCTAGAGCTGGTGTTGTCTAGAGGCTAAGAGACTTAAAAAGTGCGCTTGCACAAGCATATTTGTTGCTCAGTGACTGTATCATCAAGTAATGACTGGGGTTACTTCAAATACAACTTGGGGAGGGAGTAGCCATTGTTAGGCAGCTGCAGCCAAAACAACAGAGAGTCTTGTGGCATCTTAAA
>NW_015229108.1:0-793 GCF_001447785.1 Gekko japonicus | reverse complement strand
GAGAAAGGGAAACCTTTACCTTTACTATGCTTAGTACATCTCCACAAATCTACCCTGACATAGGGTGGGAGGAAGAAGGAGTCTTTCTAGCTGTCCACCCAAACTGAACAACATGTAAATGAAGTGCCTAATACCAGCATGTTTGACTGTAAGATGTGCCTTTAATTCCTCCATATCTTATATTTTACTTTGTGAATGGCAAAGAGGGGGGGGGGAGAAGAAATGCATATTTGGATCTGTAGAACTTGCCCTTTCACAGTAGCTCTACCACACAAGATACCGGACCTCCACAAGGAATTTTGTCTATTACAAATGTTCCAAATAGCATTGAAAAGACAAACCCAGTTAGACTAATTCCCGCAATGTTTGAGCCCATATTAGTAGCTGTGGGTACGGAGATTTGTTGTTTGTTTTGGTCCTGGTTAAGCTGTGCCAAGTTCTCAGAGTTGCCAGGGGCTCAGGAGATCTTATAAAAACAGGAAGCTGCTACTGGATACAAGCTGGACACATAACCACAACAGAAACCTAGGAGAAGTCCAGGCACAATCTTTTTAGTTTTGGCTTGAATAAAGTCCCTGAGAAGAGAAGAAGGAGAAGCAGCATATATTCCACTTAACTCTCCAGTGGCCGGTGGAGACCTACTGGACTTGTTTACACGATCAATTAATTTGGGATAACCAGCCTTGAATTAACTTCAATCTCTAGTTTGTTTCCATGTTCAAGGGGTCAACATGAGTTGAATGATGGCATCAATCCATCACAAAATCAAGAACCATTAACTCACACATTTATC
>NW_015229107.1:0-793 GCF_001447785.1 Gekko japonicus | reverse complement strand
ATTGCTTTTACCCCCTCGAAGGAATGTGAAGACACATTTGTCACATAGCATGAATGTCGTTTCAGAATTTAACAGGAAAATGTATAACACTATTTTTTTACATTGATAAAAAAATATCATTTCTCGTTTCTTATAACTGGAAGCCTTGAGCTATGGGGTTAGGGGGTTCGCACATGGGATTGCATCTCACAGCATCAATATAACCTGTTACCTTGAGCTCTTGCTGGAAAAAAAAAAATCTACATTTGCCAAACCCCTGGGTGTGACTAAGGTGGCCACACCCCTGCCACAGTTGATGGACCCCACCACCACCCCCGCCACAAAGCAAAGGCATTTTCCTTAAGGGATCGTGTAAAAATAACTATACAGTACAATAAGGGCACATCACCAAATGTGCAGCTCCCCACAATATCGTGCTACCAGTCTTTTACTTGGATGAGGCCTTGGGAAGATGCAGAAAGCACGTTTCTACCTGTACCTGGTCTTGCTTCCCTGCTGTGCAGAAGTACTGATGATCAAAGGGAAACGACACATCAACATCGCCCTGGCTTTTATGCAGGCCCTGGTTGGACGCCTTCCCTCAGAAGACTGAAGCACTTCGAGCAACCCCTCCCTCTGCCCTCAGGTCCCTCAGACCACCTACTGGGCAGTCGATGAATGCCAAGTTCCTGCCCTGCAGTCCCAGGCTATGCAGCCTCTGTGGGCATTTTCAGTCATAACATGAAAAGCGCGTTTTTGCATTTCTCATGACGGCAACGTGAATGGAAATCCTAGATGTTCTAGAATGCACATT